>NW_028188558.1:3632500-3802500 GCF_057381915.1 Diplotaxodon limnothrissa | reverse complement strand
GACAGCCAATGCCCTGCAGACTGGAGACCTCAGTCTCACTCTGAGGAACCCTACAGTCTCTGACAGTGGAACCTACACCTGCAACACCCGTAGCTTTGGACAAGATCTGAGCCAGACTGAAGTACAGCTGAAGGTCTCAGGTGAGTGGATAGAGGTCAGCTGCAGGTCCTGAGATCCACACAGACTTCATGCATGAACATGTTTAGTTGAAGTAAAGTGAGCTGTGAGTGTTTCTGTCACAGAGGTTCCTCTGAGCTTCTCTGTGGAAAGTCCACACCTGCTGTGAACTTTAAGGAGATGCTCAGACACAGGAAGTTTATCTGACTTGCTGATCTCAGACCAGCAAACTCATGTTTAAATGAAGGAGCCAATCAGCTGCTCTGATACTGAGCCTCGGCATCAGAGCAGCTGATTGGACTGCGCTTCCTGCGCTGAGATTAATCAATGAGATGGTGACTAATGGATCTGATCAGTATCAGTCTGATGTCCAATACTGATACTGATCAATACTACAGAGATAAACTCACGTGTAGTTTCTGCAACTTCACACACAGACAACTGTTTACATCAGTGATGACATCATCACTGTTAAATAGACTGAATGGTAAATGGACTGATTCTTATATAGCGCATTTCTACTCTCCCAGAGTACTCAAAGCGCTCTATATAACATGCCACATTCATCCAATTGCACGCTTTCACACAAGCACTTCCTCTAAGCTTAGTGCTTACTAAGCACATTCACTCTCTGACATCGGAGTGTTGGTATCGATTAGTATCTTGCCCAAGGATACTTGACATGCAGACTGGAACAGCCAGGAGTCGAACCACTAAGCTTCCAATCTACCTCCTGAGCTACAGTCACCAAATAAAGATGATGTCATTAGTTGTAAACCTTCACTATGATGTACACATTAGTTTGTCTGTTATTGGTCAGTGTACTTCATGTACTTAGTACATGTAGAGTAGAAAAGTGCTGTATAAGAACCAGTCCATTTACCATTTAAAGTTTCAGTATGAGGGATTATTCACTATCCACAAAGCACATGTAGAGTGGTTGGGCAAACCCCCATGCACCCTCAGGAATCATTGAGAGGATAAAAAGCTGGTCCAGTCCAGCTGATCCAAGACAGTGAGGTCAGCTTATGATCATTAAAATCCAAATTCTCATGACCATTGATCAACAACCACTGATCCATGTCCATGAGTCCCATTCACAGAGAGCTGGGGAATGGCTACAATCACAGCATGTAAGATGGTGACAGATGTACCCTTAGGCCCCTCCTCCATTCAGAGATGGTCTTTCCCTTTTCACGTAAATGGTCTCCTTGACTCCGCCCTCAAACCAGCGTTCCTCCCTGTCCAGGATGTTACATCCTCATCATTGCAAGAGTGTCCACTGGCCTGTAGGTGTGAACAGACTGCAGAGTCCTGGCCTGACGAGGTGGCTCTGCTGTGTTGTGACATCCTCTTAGCCAGAGGTTGTTTGGTTAATGATCAGGAAACTGATCTCATGGCCCATCAGTGTTCATCAGTGCTGTCAGTGTCAGTCATTATTCAATGTTACAGTTACGGGACTTTTTAGTGACGATGAAGACGTTGGCGATGTTCTTCCTCCTCTTACTTGGTCAGAAAACCGCTCTTAACACACACACGCACACACACGGTGTAGGTTCCAGGTGAACACTGGAGGAGAGCAGGAAGTTAAAATCCTGAGAAGTGGGAGTACAGCAAAACCACTGTTGTGGAAAGGAAGCGGACACACCCATGTTCAGTGACTGTGAGGGAAGCTCACAGGAGATTCAGTTAAAAGGACTAGGTGTTACAGTCCCTGATAATGCATTGCTTTAGATGGAGAGACTCTTGAGGGACGGCTGTTATGAGGAAAGCCCAGAAACTTTGCCAGCAGCACACATCGTTGTGCCTCAACTTTGGGTCTTTTACTCAGGCTAATCTGCCATTTTCCTTCCATGGTTAGGTTTAGGGATTAGAGATCTGATCTACATTATCATATTAAAATTTGGGACACATCGTCAGTAGTGGACCTTGGATTCATCGGATGTTTCGGCCATTATCACTAGACACCCTCATCCAAGGAGGCCCTGCCAGGGTTGATCCGGCCCTGGAGTGTGTCAGTGGTTTATGTTAAATTGTTATTTCTCTTCTTCTTTCTTCTGTTTAGTTTCCTACAGTTTATTTTCTCCTATCTGTTCACTGCAGCTGAGAAATAATACTTACCTCTTTAGCATTTATGGAGCCTCACTTCTTCAAAAGGATAGAAAAGGTGATAGAGACAAGTAAGATTAAAGGGACAAGATAGGAGAGAGCAGAGAGGAGAGCTGGAAGGGGGGCGCCCGGTCTGGCTTTCCACACCTCCCCACCAGATCGGGCTGCTGGAAGACTGAGTGTTTGTTAATGCTCACAGTCAGGAACACATGAACATGACACTTTCTTCATGGCACTCCCTGTGGCAGACGTGTTTGCAACGTGCTGACACCAACTTTAATTATTTTTTATTCTAGTTGTAATGAGTGTGGCTAATATTCAGTGATTGTAGTCAAGAATCACGTACAGCAGAGAAACACTTTGGAATATAAGGGGCGCATACAAGGCAGTGCATTTTGGACAGTCCGACCACATTTCTGTGTTCCTCTATCCAGCACACAGGCAGCTCCTCAAAGCAGCCACCACCAATAATAAAATTATTAAAGTTTGGAGTGAAGACACTGACTTGGTGCTTCAGGACTGCTTTTATGCTACAAACTGTGGTGTCTTTAAAACTGCTGCTCTGAGAGAGGACAGCTCTGTGGATTCAGAGGAATGTGCATCAGTGGTCACATCAGCGCATGCATACATTTATATGCAAAATAACACAACTTTATACAGTATAAACAGTTTAACATTGCACACTCTATACAGTATATATTACCACTGTGACAGTGTTGCAACTACTTGGTCTTTAAATTCTGACTACACCCACACATAAGCTACATAAGCACCTGTTTTATTATTTTCTATTTCAGAGTTTATTCTTTATTTTAGTAAGTTGTTACTTAAATGTGTGAACTCACAATGTAAGAATTTCATTGCTCTGCGTCACCACTTGTGTTTTGCTGTGTATATATATGACAAACTTCTTGAATCTTGAATGATCATCAGACTTTAGGACAGACAGACTGAAGCAGACTGCAGTAGTTCAAAGAAAGCAGGAAATATAAATATAATAATTAATAATAAAGTGTGTGTCCTCTGAGGTCATCTGGTTACAGAGACATTCACTCTTTGATGTGTGTGTGTGTGTGTGTGTCTGCTCAGACTGAAAGTCATTAACTTTAAAATAATATCAGTCTGTGAGGCTGAAACCTCAGAGAGTTTGACAGTGTCTGAACCCTCAGGCCTCTGGTTCAGTTATGATGCTCTGAGTAGAGCAGGTAAAATATTAATAACAGTCATGTTGGTTCATAAACATGCTGGATAATCTTCTGTTTGTGTTACAGAACCTCCTCCCCACTGGCACATAGTTGTGGCTGTGCTGGTTACTGTGCTTCTTCTTCTGCTCCTCCTGGCTGTTCTCTTTGGTGTCTACATGCATTGTGCACATAAGAAAGTGAAGAAAAGAGCAGGTTAGTGTGTGACACAGTAACACAGCTTCACGGACCATCACCTTCAGTCTGTGAACACTAGCTGATGTCTGTGACCTTTGACCTCCCACGTTCATAAAGGTCTGATCTAGAATCATTCACAAACAGCAGCAGGTCCCAAGCATCCCTGACACTAATAACGGATGATGATGATGATGATCCATCAGCTCAGAGCTGCTTGCTGTCCACACACCTCTGAGCTAACAGTAACACATGAAGCTTTCAAAATAAAAGCAGACAGAACTCAAAGAAAAATAACAAAATAAGAGCTAATTTTAAAAAAAATCATGAACTTCCTGTTAAAATAGGTAAAGTCTGTCTGACCTTCAGTCACAGAGTGTTATGCTGATGGATGGCAGTTGCCAGTGTGTAACTCGGAGAAACAGCTAAGGTGTTGTCATGGTAAAAATCTGTTTACATGATGGAGGTGAATTTAACAGCTCATTGAACCCAAGCTCATCTGGTAGAGTACCTGTGTGAGGAGCTGAAACAGTGTCACAGCTCTGCTCTCTTCTCTCAGCCTACATGCTGAAACCAGAGGTGGTGAAAAAGGGGGCGGAGTCTGTCAGGCTGCCCTGGAGAAGGTGTGGAGATCTGTCTCCTGCTGTCAAAGCAAAGTGGACACGTGAACAACCCACACATGAAGAGATCTGTGAGTGTGTGAAGAATCAGACAAGTCAGTGGGAGCTTCAGCCTGGTGATCATTATAAACGTAGTGCACAGATGGATCAGCTGACTAATGGAGACTTCAGCCTGACTTTGAAGAAGCCTTGCAGTGAAGATGGAGGTGTTTACTTGTGTGTCGTCTATGGCCAGGATGGAAAACCCCTTACAGTGACAATAGTGGCACTGTGGGTCAAAGGTCAGTATGAGAGACTGTGAGGTAGACTGAGGTGAGACAAACAGGAAGCATCACTGCAGTCACCTTCATAACACTGCTCATCCACGCTAACCTTCAAACACCTGTGTTATCATTAGTATTATGATGAACCTGCCACAGAGTCTGACATCACAGTCACTGACATCCACAGACACACTTTAGAGTCTATTCACTTACTGCTTTTAATGTGAATGAAACACAGGAAGTGGAGAGGTACAAAGGAAACAGATCAGTGTGAGTGAAGGATGCTGGGTAAGATGAAGCAAGAAGTTCGTTTTTCCTCAGAGGAAGTGATAAAGAAGTATTTAGCCTGAGGTCAGGATCTCAGCTGTTTTTCATCAATCTCATGATGATGATTGTCCTCTGCAGAGACCTGGGAGACAACTTTCACAGATTTCTTCTCTTGTTGCAGGGAGGAGACTGATGAACAGTAAGTGTTCAATGAGTTTATCTGAAAGTTTTTGAAAGTTTCTCATGAATGTTTGCTCTCAATGATTCTCACAGTCATGATGTTTGATTCCTCCCCCTCTGTGGACACATGTTCGTGCGAGCACACACAGTTTAAACTGATGTGCAAAATTTAACTGCTGCACTCACACTTACACACACAGGCGGAATAAAGCTTCAGATTTTAGACTTCACTGTGCTCAGAGCATCTTATTATCTGTTGTACACTGAAAAATATAATTAGTTCCCAGAACTTAAAAAAAATATGCAAACCCATTGCCTGAATAAATTGAGTAAAGTTTACTTAAGATGACTACGTTAACAACACTTCTTGAAATGGTGTTAAAATCAGCCCAACTTTTATTTTGAAATGCAAAAAAGTATATGAGCCAACATGCTGAACAACAAACAATTTATACTGCCATCATTGTTATAATCTTACAATGAAACAAAGTCTCAGATTTAATTATTCTGAAACTAAGTTTAGACTTTCCACAGCTTTGTTTTGCAGGTTACATTACTTATATAATCAATATAAAATGTATTTACTGTTCAGCCACAAGTGCAGGCTCTAGTTTAAACAACACATTTTCTTTACATTCAAACACAGAAGCTGGTGTGTTGCAATAGTTAAGGATGCTTGTTTCCAGTACAGCAGCAGTGGATGTGGGTTGGAAATGCAATGACCTTTGACCTGCAGGTGACCATCTTCACTGACCACACCACCTGTGGTAACTCATCTCTCCTGGTGTCCTGCAAGCAAACAATCATATTTTTTAGAACAAAAAGTTCTTTGTTTTCTTAATTTTTTTTCTGGATTTGCTATAGAACAGGACCCATTTTATACAATCTATCTGCATTATAAACATTACCAAACAATACTGTAAATCTGATATAAACAATGATCCCATCCATCAATTTTCTTCCACTGGGTCATTGAGGCTGGCAGCCTAACGAAATGTGGATGTGTAGCAGCTCTACTCTGAGCCCCTCTTGAATGACTCTTCACCACGATGGTGAAGTGTTCACATCACTGCAGCCGCTGCCCTAATCCATCTGTCAGTAACAGCACAGAGCAGTCATATCTCATGTCTAATAGCAGAAGACAGGAAACCAAAGCACAAATGAAACGATAAGTAAAACAGGTTGGTCTAAGTATGAACTGCTTCTAAAACGCCCCCTCCAAAAAGACTTTGAAGCGTGGGCAATTTCTTCACTCACAATAAAGCTAGTTCTCACTGCCTTTGTGAACACATTCTGCTGCCATCGTAGTTTGTCTTTTAATTCTTTGACTATTTGTCGTTTTTCTTGAAAGCTAACTTTGGCATACTTGGCTCAAAATGCCGACGTAGATTGTCCTCTTTGACTACCGACACTGCCTCATGACACAAAAGACATACCGGTTTTTCCTTCTTGAAGCATAAACATGTATTCAGCTTCCCATCTTTCTTCAAACAGCCTTCCTTCTCATGAATCTTTCTCTTCCTGGACATTTTGGGATCATTTGTGGATGGCTCTTTTTACTTGTCACATTAATTAAACACGGATGTGGGTACATTGCGACCTAGTGGCGGAATACTGTCACTGCACTGGTAACACAATCGCCATGCATAGACCTATTATAAGACACTTTAACCACTCCACATAAAACAATGTGGCGGGCCACATCTGGCCCACGGGCCATGAGTCTGACATGTGCCATATAGTCAAAATTTCCAGCTTACTTAGTTTCTCTAATTTAAGACAACTCAAACTGAGTTGCATCAGCCTTTTGAATAAAAAGTACTGGTAACTTATTTAAACTGAGTTCCAATAACAAATTGATAAAAACGGAGTTCAGTCTATTTAATATTTTTCATTAAGCACAATATTAGATTTTACAGCAGTGTCGTCACTTTAAGATCATACACAGAGAGTTAGCCCAGTTTTTTTTTACCTGACCTTGAACACACCAGGGATGTGCGCAGCAGTGCAGAGCTGACTCCATCAGAGAGTTTAAACCTCACACACATATGTAACACGACCGCGGTGTGTGTGTGTGTGTATCTGATGTACACTTTATGAAAATAAACTCAGATTTGACCTCAGGGAGATTTTTAGAAGTACATCATCTGTCAAGATTTACATTAACTGTTTATATATCAGTGCGTCTGTAGAGTAGGAACACAAGTTACATAAAAACTAGAAATGTTTATGTAACCGGTTTCTGCTTCCTCCCGCTGCAACAGTTCGGCCCAAACAGACTCCTCGACTCTGCGTTGTGTTTTTTAAGAAGACAAGGAGTCTCTTATTGATCGTTGCCACTTTATTTCCTGAATGGAAACAACGGTGTTGTATCAGTGCACAGGCTCGCCACACACCACTCCGCACAGCACACTACGGCAGAGCATCCATTAGCATTCCGCTTTAGCATACAGTTTCACACATTAATAAACAAATGAAAAGTACATAAAACTGATGTTAGACATGTGTCCACTAAGCACTTATTACACTCGGTACTCATCAGCTAATCAAACATGTTTTATGTGTCTGTACTACTTGGCTATATCGTGTGCGGAACAATACAACTCACCTCTTGTATGACTACGGCAGACTGGCAGCGATTACTGCAGCCAGCCTCACCTAACCAGCCACACCGAGAGGGGGCGCTGTTTCCCCATTACACTGACATTTGTGGCAAGTGGAATAATACCACATAAACACTGTTACATTTACACAAATTTTTAAATCTGCTTCTATTCTCACATTTTTGATTATTTTAATCAAACTTATCTCCACATCTGGGTTTATCCTTTATAATGTTGGGTTTATAATAATCTGCTCATGATGCTCATCATCAGTAAAAGGAGAAATTACTGTGGAAATAAGGTCACTGTTTGGCTCTGTGACTATAGAAATAAAGTCCTCAGTCTGTTGAATGTAACCCCGTTTTTCACTTGTGCAGACTGAGGAACTTCCTGCTTAGTGGACCAATCAGAGCTCAGACATGAGATTAGAACGTGAGCTGCCTGTGATCATTAGGTAGTTTCATTAATGTGTTGATGCATGCTCACTCATAAGGTGACTTCTTCTGTCTCCGACTAGCCGACTACAGGTTTCCAACCTTATAAACAATGACTGAAACTAGCAGGATTGAATGAACAATGGGCTGAAGGATGAACACATGAACAGAATCAACCTTTTGAGAAGCTTTCATTAGGTTTGGTTGGAGTCAGTCAGATATTAGAGGTGGTAGGAGTACAGGAGTGAACCTATATCCTGACCTGTCAGTCAAAGTGGCCACACCCCCTTATTATCAGTACGGAACTGTAAACATGTTTATTGGGTCTTTATTGGATCTATTAGGATGACTCACTGCTGCCTCTGCTGGACGTCAGAGGACCTGCAGGGTTAGGCTGAGTTTATCCAGCTCAGGTCCAAACACTGCAGAGATCCTCAGTCTGGATCCACCTGTGACTGACTGTCTGTCTTCTGTGCCCACAGTAAATGGAGGCTAAGTGATGCATTAACTAAGATGTTGGAGAACTCGTACGGGTGAGTCTGATGTGTTTGTTATTTGAAATGGAAGATTTTGGGTGAAGAGACCATCTGTCAGCACTGTGCATCAGCTCTTTGACTTTTTAACACGGGAGTCTATGGGGACTAACTCACTGCTGCCTCTGCTGGACGTCAGAGGACCTGCAGGGTTAGGCTGAGTTGATCCAGCTCAGGTCCAAACACTGCAGAGATCCTCAGTCTGGATCCACCTGTGACTGTCTGTTTTCTGTCCCCACAGCAAACAGAGGCTATCTGAGATGGTGGCGATGTCAGATAGGTGAGTTTGATGTGTTTGTTGTTTAAACTGGAAGATTTTGGGTGAAGAGACCTTCTGTCAGCTTGTTTTTTCATGGATGTAAAACAGGAAGTTGAGTGTCTCTGATAAACAATGCTGTAGATATACGACTGTGATAAAGTAATGGTGATTGGTGATTCTGTTCTCAGACATGTGAAGCTAGAGACACCGGCAACCATAGTCAATTGTCTTCCAGGGGCCAGAGCAGGCGACATTGAAGGAAATTTAAAACTGCTGGCTAAGGGTAAACGTAAATTCAGTAAAATCATAATTCACGTCGGCAGTAATGACACCCGGTTACGCCAATCGGAGGTCACTAAAATCAATATTGAATCGGTGTGTAACTTTGCCAAAACAATGTCGGACTCTGTAGTTTTCTCTGGTCCCCTCCCCAATCAGACCAGGAGTGACATTCAGTTCAATTCAATTCAGTTTTATTTATACAGCGCCAAATCACAACAGCAGTCGCCTCAAAGTGCTTTATATTGTACAGTAGATACAGAGAAAAACCCAACAATCATATGACCCCCTATGAGCAGTACTTTGGCGACAGTGGGAAGGAAAAACTCCCTTTTAACAGGAAGAAACCTCCAGCAGAACCAGGCTCAGGGAGGGGCGGGGCCATCTGCTGCGACCGGTTGGGGTGAGAGAAGGAAGACAGGATAAAAGACATGCTGTGGAAGAGAGACAGAGGTTAATAACAGATATGATTCAATGCAGAGAGGTCTGTTAATACATAGTGAGTGAAGAAGAAACATCCAGTGCATCATGGGAATCCCCCAGCAGCCTATTGCAGCATAACTAAGAGAGGATTCAGGGTCACCTGGTCCAGCCCTAACTATATGCTTTAGCAAAAAGGAAAGTTTGAAGCCTAATCTTGAAAGTAGAGATAGTGTCTGTCTCCTGAATCCAAACTGGAAGCTGGTTCCACAGAAGAGGGGCCTGAAAACTGAAGGCTCTGCCTCCCATTCTACTTTTAAATACTCTAGGAACAACAAGTAGGCCTGCAGAGCGAGAGCAAAGTGCTCTAATGGGGTGATATGGTACTACAAGGTCATTAAGATAAGATGGGGCCTGATTATTTAAGACCTTGTATGTGAGGAGCAGGATTTTGAATTCAATTCTGGATTTAACAGGAAGCCAATGAAGGGAAGCCAAAACAGGAGAAATCTGCTCTCTCCTTCTAGTCCCTGTCAGGACTCTTGCTGCAGCATTTTGGATTAGCTGAAGGCTTTTCAGTGAGTTTTTTGGACATCCTGATAATAATGAATTACAGTAGTCCAGGGAGTACCTGCAGTACCATATCACCCTATTAGAGCACTTCGCTCTCGCTCTGCAGGCCTACTTGTTGTTCCTAGAGTATTTAAAAGTAGAATGGGAGGCAGAGCCTTCAGTTTTCAGGCCCCTCTTCTGTGGAACCAGCTTCCAGTTTGGATTCAGGAGACAGACACTATCTCTACTTTCAAGATTAGGCTTCAAACTTTCCTTTTTGCTAAAGCATATAGTTAGGGCTGGACCAGGTGACCCTGAATCCTCTCTTAGTTATGCTGCAATAGGCTGCTGGGGGATTCCCATGATGCACTGGATGTTTCTTCTTCACTCACTATGTATTAACAAACCTCTCTGCATTGAATCATATCTGTTATTAACCTCTGTCTCTCTTCCACAGCATGTCTTTTATCCTGTCTTCCTTCTCTCACCCCAACCGGTCGCAGCAGATGGCCCCGCCCCTCCCTGAGCCTGGTTCTGCTGGAGGTTTCTTCCTGTTAAAAGGGAGTTTTTCCTTTCCACTGTCGCCAAAGTGCTGCTCATAAGGGGTCATATGATTGTTGGGTTTTCTCTGAATCTATTATTGTACAATATAAAGCACCTCGAGGCGACTGTTGTTGTGATTTGGCGCTGTATAAATAAAACTGAATTGAATTGAATTGAATAAAGCTGAGACTTCATTCTGCTGCCACTGCTGGACACCAGAGGATGTGCAGGTTTAGTTTAGACTCAGGGTTAAGCGAGTCCAGAGCTCAGTCTGTGTCTGTCTGTCTACACAGAATCGAGAATGTTGAAGAAACTCATCTGCTGAACGGTCAACCATAGTGATGTGTTGAAGCTGGAGGATGATGAAGAGGCGGATGAAGAATAGAAGAACCAAATGTTTGTCACTGTGCTGACTTCAAGATTAAAGTGCAGAGGAGGCGGGGTCTTTGCTGTGACTACTCCTCCACATCAGGACCTCCCCAACATCTCAATTTGAGTCCCTGGATTTAACCACAGTGACTTCTGACTTCCTTTATGTGTGTTATTTCTGACTCAGGTTCTCTCCCCTGGTTTCCTTTCTTAAATTCTCAAATCTCAGGTTTTTAAGGTAGAACGGTAGTTAGGACTGTTGCCTCACAGAAGAAAGTCCTGAGTTAGACTCCACCATCAGGTCTTTCTGTGTGGAGTTTACATGTTCTTACATGTCTGTGTGGGTTCTCTCCGGTACTCTGGCTTCCTCCTACAGTCCAAAGACATGCACTAAGGCATGAAAACACATCTTTTTCTCTCTGTTTTGGCCTCCCATCCACACCGAGACGGTGTTTTCTCTCAAGGAAAACGCAGCGTGTTGAAAACGCTCTTGAAAACGCATACATTTGCAAACAGTGCTTTTGCATCGCAGTGTGGACAGTGAAAACTGAGACTTTTTGAAAACGATGACACATTTAAGTCATGTGATGCAGTCACGTGACCAATTAAACTAAGATAACTGAGGACATTATACAGCAGTTGTTTTGTTTGCTCTCAATTCTGACAGCCCTATTAAAGATTAATATCAGTCTGTACGGGCTCCAGATAGCTTTTCTTCAAATTCTTTAATTCTCACTCGCTTTTGCAACTTTGTACTTTGGTGTTACTCGCAGCAACAACTCCACCTCATTGTTAGTCCATTTAAAAAAACTCGGTGCTTTTCCTCGACATTTTGCCACAACGTTTCAAAGAGCCGGAAAGTAAATAAACGGCAGACAGAAATGATGCAGGTCAAATCGTCTTGCGCTTCACGCATGCACAGTACTGGAACGTAAGCGTTTTCGGCCGTTTCATTGTGAACGGACAACTCTGTGAAAACGACTGAAAAAGATAGTGTGGACGCAGGGCGTTTTCAGATGAAAACTCCATTTTCAAATCTCTTCAGGCTAGTGTGGACGTAGCCTTAGTGCGTTTAGGTTAACTGGTAACACTAAATTGTACATAGGTGTGAATGTGAGTGTGAATGGTTGTCTGTTTCTGTGTGTTAGCCCTACAGACTGGTGACCTGTCCAGGGTGTACCTTGTCTCTCACCCTAAGACAGCTGGGTTAGGCTCCAACGCCCCCACGATCCTGAAAAGGATAAGCGGAAGTGAATGGATGGATGTTTCATGGTTATGATTATTTTACACATGCAGCACTTGAGTCAACACACGTTTGTTGGTGATAGAGATAAAGCTGACTTGACAGAGAAAGCTTTCCTACCTGTGTCTCCTTCAAAATAAAAGTCATGTTCAGAGTCACACCAACAAACTTGAAGCTGTTAGTCCATAATGAGTACTGATCCAGGATCAGTTTCTGTGTTTGAACATCGATGCAAACATGAAAGCACCTCTGTGCTGCCCCCTGCTTATTACATGTGGTGGCAGATTTCTTTTTTGTTTTAATCACATATTTAACCATATCACATTTGTATGAGTAATATCACTTCCACTTAATTGTATGTATGTTCACTACAAATGGGCCTTATGCTCTATCACATTCACAATGGCCCCACTGGGTAAGTGTGTAAGTTCATGGGGGAGACGCTAAACAGATCGTGAGACTCCTTCGGCTTATCAGGGATGTAAATCTTAGGTAACGGCCAAGCAGAAAACAAGGTCATAACTCTCTTTGTGAGGGAGGAGGTTTTAAGGATGGGGCTTGTGGTACAGCCCCCTGTGAGATGGGCCAACATATAAGAGCTGTGGAATGTCTTTGTGTGTGTATATAAGATGTGGTCACGGTGGCGATAGTCAGAGACTGCTTAGGTGTTTGATGAAAGTCTCTCCATATTGCAATATGTTATTAAACTCACTTGAAATCATGCTCACCAAGGTGTTCACAGGTTATTGTTAAAATTTCCATAACACACATGGAAATTGGGTACGATGGTCTAAAGCCCTTTGTCGTGTCCAAATTCATGGGCTGCATTCTCCTGAGGCCGCATTTGTAGACCGATTACGTCACAGCGACGCGCCGAAGGCTGTCCAAATTCGTAGACCCCTCCGAATGCAGCCGACAAATGCGTGCTCCTTTTTCCGAATTTGAAGGATGGGTCGGGTGTGTCCTTCGTGGCCCACCATATCCCAGAATTCATAGCGCGGCCCAGCCAAGCTCCAGTTTCCGGCTAATGGCGGCCGCTACTAAGTTTTAAAATTACTCTTATTAATCTTTCTGGGTCACAAAATAAACTTTTAACATATTTTCAGGCGAGAAAGTAGCTGTGTAAACTTCAAATATCTGCTCGGTTTATCAAGATATCGCATCTTTGCTAAAGTGCTTCGACGTTTTCGGAGACGTCTGCTACCCACCAGCTCGATAGCTAGCCGGGAGCTCGAGGGTTACTGATGCGGCCGAGAATGGCACAACTCCCGGCACATCATTTTCAGATCACCGCGGACTTTCGCTGCTCGGGTTAAACGTTGTCAGCCGGTGATCAGCTGTGATCAGCTGATCATGGGGCCGGGGTTAAAAGAGAGACGCCAGACATCATTCTCTTCGTGTCAGGAGCTCCGAAACTCTGCCGACGTCAGTCTCCGCCTGATTCAGCAACCGTGAGTGATTATCCCTTCAATCCTTTTTCTCTTCCCGGCTCCGCTCGCTCTCTGTCGGTAACGACCGTTCCGAAGCCACGCTTCGTGCACTGATCGTTACTAGAATAACTGCGTGCCTGCTCCAAACCCACCGCTAGCCTTCGCCGCGCTTGGGTCTAGCCAACACGCCACACGGGCACGCCGAATTACTGTGTGTAACCCGCCCGGCCGTGACAAACGTAATATATAAGTCACTTAGACAACCTAAAAATGTTATTGTTGGGCTTTTTTTCAGTGTTTTGTTTGTTCGTGAGTAAATCGGTTTGGCTGAGATTAAAGTTATTAGATTAGATAAAATAAAACTTTATTAATCCCCCGGGTGGGTTCCTCCTTGGTTTTTACACAGCTGACTAAACGTCAAACAGAAAACTGATTAAACAGAAGTATGAGATGGCCGAGAGTTTACTCCAGTGTCCTGTTATATTTTAGACAGCAAGGAGCAGACGGCTGAGTTTATTAAACTCCACCGAGACAGCGGTGACGCTAATCAGAAGGCTAGACCGTCCAATTTCACGGCCGTTTACTTCCGGCCTACCCGATCTTCTGAGGACCCGGCCCACGTAGACCGCGAAGGCCGGGTCCTCGGGAGAATGTAGCCCATGAATTTGGACACGACCCTTATCACTGGAACACAGAGTGACCTCTGACCTCCTGAGATCAGTTTGACGAAGTCAGACATGGAAAACATCAGACTATCCAAACTGAATATGTTCATGGACTCAAACTAAAAGCAACAGAAACCTGTTGCGACAGTAAAATTCTACAGAAGAATCAGCAGCTGTTTTATTGTGAAACATGATTAATGAAGCTAAACATGATCAAAACTCATAAACTGAGTCATGCAGGATGGAGCTCAGTCATGTAAATTTACATTTACACTCACTGATGAAGGTTCAACAGTCTGAGGAGCTGTTGTCATGGAGACAGCTCTAATAAAATTTGAGATATTAATTCACTAGCTGGGACCTCAGTTACGATTAGCTATGATGGATGAGTCACTGTGTACTGGTGCTGCGGTTTGGGGAAGGCCTCAAAATGGACTGGCAGCGGCTCCCGGGCCAGGGAGATCCCCAAAGAAGGTATCCCCTGGCGCAAGCAAAGACTGGGCGTCGCGGAGGTTTTGGAGATTGTTTTGTGATGTGATGACCATCAGCCCACGAGCTTGATTAAGTGGTCGGGAATTCCCTTGCAGGATGCAGAGGTTCCTGCACTGATGTGGAAGGACTGCTCAGAGGAGAGGTTGGGAGGAATCCCAGAGGACGAGAGAACTTGGCAAAAGTGTGAAACAAACCATGATCTGGTCAGGACGTGATCAGTGATGAACAGTGGATGTGAAGGTAAAGTGTGCTGGGATTTTCTGAGCTAGAGGTAACGGGTTAGCGATTCGAAGGGGCTTGAAGGTGAGTTTATTTTGAAGTAGTATATAGGAAGGGGGCTGCCCAATTGGTTGGTTTTGCTTCGTTTGAGGAAAAAGACAAGATAGTCTTCAAAAACAGGGTAGAAGTTGCTTAAGCAGGGGAGAAGGTCCGGATGGAATTTCATCGATGAGGTAAATTCTGAACAGCGTAAGAACCCAAAGAAGGCAAGCAGGAACATTGCTTCGACCATTCAGTAAGGCTGCGATGACCACCAGGTAGATTTAAAAAATGTATATGTTTTACGCATAATTTTACCTCTTTTTTTTTTTTTTTTTTTTTTCTCGATGAAAAGTCTATCCAGTTCACATTACAGGAATACAAACACCCCTTTTGGTCATCTCTCCTTACCCTCCAGCATTCATAAATCTGTTGACCTTTGTCTGTGACCAACCACTACAATGCATCATCACCTATTTGTGCAATTTTTTTAATGGTTGCAAAGTAAGTTACTTGTGCTGTATGCAATTTTAGATACACAGAAAGTCTTCACTTACTATATATGGGTGTCATAGTGTCCTTATCAAGGGCAGTTCTTCACTCTGCGCCGATGTCCTTTTTGCTCTGTCCTCCTATAAAAAGCATGAACATTTGAGTGTCTCACTAGTTTTAGTTTTCCAAAAATCTAATCTTTGTTCAACTAAACATTTGAAGTACAATGATATGCCATTGAGAGATACTTTTATGGGTACTTTTTGGTAAAGAAACTTGTGACAGAGAAGTAGGCTTTTTAAAGTACTATTAGCTAACCATTTGAACTGACTTTCAAAGCTGTTTACCTTTTAAATTGCTGTGGATGAAAACCTCCAGTGGGAAGGCGGCCATTAGAAGAACACGCACCATTGAACCTAAAAACAACAATTACAAACAAACAAAAAAAAAAAACCCAGAACAATATATAAGAATCCGGTAGGGTAATAAATCTTTTCTGAAGCAATACAGTTCATTTTGGGTGAAAAACAAAACATTCCTCTAAAATATATATACTAACATCAGCAATCAACATCATGATTGTAATTATTTCCCTCCATTGCCATCGACTGCTCTGTGCATGTGTCAAGCACTACTACTGTATTGTCTTGTTATGGTCAATAAAGGCCAACAATCAAAGGCATTCAATCAGAGGTGAGAAATTAATCGGGAATATCAATTATAGGTGAACTATTCTTCTAATCTACTAGCAATCAAGATTATTTAACTAAGAAGCTTGAGATATTTGGATGTAAAATAAAATAAATAAATAATAATAAAAAATAATATGATGTAATAAAAATGCACAACTTACCTTAAGGACATCTGCATTTAAATCCATGGGCTAAAGGTAAAACAGTAAATGTGTTAGTAATAGTACAGGTATTTGTAAAAAAAAAAAAAAAAAAAAAAGCACTAACTGTGAGTCTTCTAGTGGGATGCTAAATGCAGAGATTTAAATTTACAGTATACTGCATGTACAGGTAACTGTGGTGTAAACTGTAACTGAATATCAGAGAATGTCAGAGAAATTAAATGTATTTATTTTTTGTATTTATCAATCATAAAACTGTGTGTTTTGTAGGCCTGTTACGATAACAACTTTTTGTTGGTATATTGCCCCATAAACAATTGCAACAAGTGATGTCATTGTAATTTTAAGACCATTTTATGCATTTGATTGTATAATCATAATATAACACCATAATAATGCAAGATCTACAAACTATAAACTTGAATAAATAGTAAATAGTAAATTTTCTAACAAATAGAAAACAAAAACAAAGAAAAAAAAGACCATAGTCGCTCATATACTGTTTGATTATATTTGTTGACTGCCAATTGCGCTGAGTTCCTGTTGTGTTGAGCCTATCCATTTCTTCATTTAGTCCCAGGTTGAGGTCGCCTCCAAGAATAAGTGTGCAATCAAGGTGATGAAAGATTTTTAATTTTGTGATCATGTTAGTTGTAGCTTCATTTAAAAGAAGAAGAGCTTGTGAATTGGAAACACCACAGGAAAAGAGATTGAAGCCATATGTGTAGAAGAATGCTGTGACATACGATACTACCTCCTGTGTTAACAGACAAGTTAACGGTCTCTCTCTCTCTCTCCTTTTATGGGAATGTTTACGTTTCTATACATACCAAGCTATCTCCTGTTTCAGCAGACAAGCGAACAGTTTTCTCCTTTTATGGAAATGTTTTTGTATTCTGAACATGCCACTCCTACTTCCTTGAAAGCTCACTTGAAGTATAAATAAGGGATGCTCTGAATGCCCTGGGCGGTTTTTCGGTGTTACATCTGTGTGCACACTGGTGTAGAGCAGATCGGACCGTGACCGCCCATGCGCATGTAAAAATAGATATCTGAGTGTGAGTTTCTTTGCCTTCTCATAACTTTCTCATCACATAAGGTGTTCAGAGAGTGCACTAAAAAATCCGTGGAAGAATGAGGGTTCATCAACATTTGGACCATATATACTTACAATACATAGTTTTTTGTTCAATATTGATAGTTTAATAATTAGAAATCTACCCTCTGGATCTATAACTGTATCGAGTACAGTAAAATTAACATTTTTATGTATTAAGATTGCTACTCCCCGTTGTCTAGAATTATAACAGGCTGCAAACACGTTAGGAAACTCAGGTGTTTTAAGTTTGTTTAAACCTGTGACAGGTCTGTGAGTTTCTTGTAATAAAACAACATCTGCCTGTAGTTTTTTAAGCTGGTTAAATATCTTTAACCTCTTTCCTCTGGTGCCAGCTCCATTTACATTCCATGTGACAAACCTCAGCATGCCCATAATTGTGTGTGTATGTCTAATGATGTACGCTGGGTGTTTCGTTTAGACAGGTGGAGAGAATGTAGAAACATCCCTTGTTTGTAAATAGAAAGAGAGAGAGAGAAAAAGAAGTGTGGTGAGAGGCTCCATAAGTCTGACTATGTGTGTGAATATTCACTAATATGAACAAGCGTGGCTTGCTTATGTGTCCTGCAAGTCTGTGCGTGCTGTGAGGCTGTTGTGAATGTGCTGCCGTTGAGCTGATGTGTTTGCGTGATCGTGGTGTGAAAATATGGAGAAATAGAGGGTGTTGTTTGTAGGTGAGTGGGGAAGTGGGTGATCACAGCAGTGAAAGACAAGAAAAAGAAAGAAACCACATGAACTGTGAGCAACAACAAAAAAGAAACGAAACGGAAACATTCCAATTAAAGTAATGATGGAGGGTGACGGTGTTATATCTGCTATGACATCATACTGATATTACTAGGTTAAACCCATGTTAAAGGCGAAAGTGTGAATGAATAAGAAAAGAGTGTAGCGGTTTCTTATCTGGAGTGCAGTCAGTATAACCACGGTGTGGTGCCGGGGTCGCGGTACAGCTGTCCGTCCACGTAGAGCCGGTCCACGGCGATGACAGCACGGGAGCCTTTCTGGATAAAGCTACGTCGAACTGGGAACAGGACCTTGCGTCGTTCCAGGATCTCTTTGGGGAACTGGTCGTTCACGCTGAAGTCCGTTCCTTTCAGCTCTCTGCCGCGACTCTTCACCTGTTCCTTCTGTTTGAATTGACCGAATTTGGCCACAATAGGCCGTGGTCTCCCGGTCGGCGACCTCACGGCCCCCAAGCGATGTACTCTATCGAAGTCGATGTTCTTTACGGTGTCCTCCGGCAGCTTCAGGTGGATTTTGATGAAGCTTTTCACCGTTGCCTCCGCGTCCTCTCCGGCAGATTCTGGAATACCAGAAAACACAAGATTATCTCTCATGCTACGGGCTTGTAGATCGATAACGGACTCTTTTATTTTTTTATTTTCAATGTTTAGCTGGGTCACGTTATCGGTGAGAGATTTGACCGACTCCCGTAGCGTGGCATTTTCAGCGGCAAGCGTTTCCACCTGCTGCTGGCTGAATTCCAGAGATTCTCTCAGAGATTTAAATTCCCAGTGTAAAATCTCCACCAGGGCCAGCCTCGCTTAGAAACTGGACAATCGCTTGTTGATTGACTCCAGGATGTCTACGATGTCTTTGACGGCAGGCGATGTTGTGCCGGGGGAGTCTGCCAGGCGACATCTCTTCAATGACGGCGTCTCAGTTTTGGCCGGGGAAGATGAAGTTTGAGAGGACAGAGGAATCGAGATTAGGTCTTTTAAGTACAGGCTGTACAACAGCATGTTTAAAACAGGCTGGCACAACACCTGAAATAAGACTGCTGTTTAAAATCACTAAGATGTGAGAACCGACAACCCTAAAAATCTTTGTTTAGAACAACATCATTTGGACAAGATGATGTCTTTATGCCATTACATAGTTGTTTCACCTGATCAAAACACAGGCTCAAACTGATCAAAAACACCACAGCAGGTGAATATTTTAAAAAGGTCATGTGAAGGCAGGGCGATCATAGATCGAAGCTGTTTTATCTTATTGATTTATCTTATTCCTGCACTGTCGTCTGGCTGAACGAGTGGCCTCATTTATCCATGGGTCTGATTGTGGATTCAAGCTCATAGTTTTAAAAGGAGTAACCTCATCAAGGACAGTTTTGCATTTATCATAAAATTTTGATGTCATCTGCTCGGTACCAAAGCCGAGCGGAAATCTTAAAACTGTTTTAAAAGCAATAGAAAATTGCCCTATTGCAGATGGGTTAAACACACGGCAATGGCGTGTTGGAATAAGAGGTTTAAAATGGTGGTGAGATAAAAATATATTAAACACAAGAGGACAGTGACCAGAAAAAACAAGGTCACATATTTCCGTGTTTATGACCAGTAACCCTAAAGACAGCACAAGATCCAACATATGAACCCTGTTGGGTCTAAACTCAGACCCCGCTGTCTCTAAGACTTATTCCCATGAAAGAAAAGCAAGGCAACAACATTCGATCGCTTGCGCAAGGGAAGCCCTCATCTGTGTCCAGCACGACAAAGAACCCCAAATGGTGGCCACCTCTCGCTGCCTTTTTATTGACAAACTTCAAACAATAGTTTACAAAACACCTCCCCTTGCAACCCCCCTTTGGTTACAAAGACAAGGCACTGTATGTAAATGTATACACTGAGTGTGTGTGTGTGTGTGTGTGTGTGTGTGTGTGTGTGTGTGTGTGTGTGTGTTGATCAAAGGGTCATAAAGAGGGTAGTCTTCCCCCACACCCAATGTATGGTTTACCAAAGATAACACAGTGAAACCATACAAAGGGTAGGAAGCTCTACCAAACATCAAACAGATCTTCAAGTTAGGATGTATCTACAATAAAACCTCCCCCAGCACAGAGTGGCTGGAGAGGTGGTCAGGATCAAAGAAATGGCTTTGATCCTACTGCTTAAACTAAGACTGTACAAATTTAAGAAACACAATGGCAACATTCAACAATTAGACTTAACATTTCCCTCCTTTTTGTCATTGTATACTTAAATTTCAACTTATGCACCCTTTGTTTAGACAGTGTCAGTGTAGATTTCATTCATGCACAGTAAACTACATCCTATACATAAGCAAATCAGTATCAACAGTTCAAAAACAGGAATTAATATTTTCAAAAGAAGATGCCACCAAGGACCAGACGGTAACCAAGCTATCCAGTCTTGTGGCGGATCTACTCCTGTCGTGCAATTCATTATGTATTTCTTCAAGTACACAACTGAATGTCAAAGGTCAAACAAGAAGAATCATCATTCTCAAAAATCATATGTCACTACAATCCAACTGTATATAGACATAGGTATTTAAACGCATCAGTTGACTTTAATGTTTGTCCATGTGGCTCTCAGCTAACTTCAAAGCTGCAGCCTGGTCAACACCCTTCTTTATGACTCCTATCAACCCCCCAAATCTTCTCACTGTAGGCATCCTGTGGGGGTTAGAGTCAACTTGTGAATTATCTGCATTTACAACTCTTCTCCTGTCCTGTTGTCACCACAGAAAAAGCTTTGTTAAGGAAATTGGATCAAGGTGTTTTGATCTTCTTGGCTCAAAACCTCAAATGTTCATGATGTAAATGTAGACAAAGGGCTTCTCTGTTTACATCCTTCTTGCAAAAGACAAAAGAATAGGTGATGTTGCCATGTTCCATGGTTAATCTCCAACTTGGGCTAATCCATTGTCCTTCATACACATAGGCAATTGGCCTGTTTCCAGTTCGTTTAACTGTATAATGTCCTGCAACAAGTCATATTCTTTGATTCAGACGAGCAGGTCTGTCCTACCAGAGCAGTTCACCTTCCCAGCTACTGGTGAATCAACCTTCCATTCAGGTTCAGAGCAGTTGAAAAGTTGGCAATGTTCCTGGATGTGTTGCTAAGGCAACCAAACAAACTGTCTCGCTCTCAGTGATGCTATAGGGCCACAGTCCAGAAGAATGTGTAGCCAGTGGCATCACAAGCATAACCATTGGTCTCGTTGTTTATGTGAGCGGTTGTGTTCTTAAACTGCCACCAGTAGTTGTTGAAAACCCATGCGGGTACTGGGTGTGGTTTGCTCTGTTCCAGTGCGCTCCCTGTCATCCCACTCAGGGTCCACAGGCACAAGAAGATGCACAGCACATTCCCAGCCATTCTGATGAGTACCTGTGGCTCAGTTGGTTTCTTCACCGGATTGAGACGAGGGGCCCTGGAGGCTTTCCCCCCCCCTTTGTTCCCGGTCTTCCTGCCACTTACTCCGAGCTGGCCTGGACGTGTGTCACCTTCTTGCAGTGCGCTTGATATATCCAAGTGTTCCTTCCAGCAATCTTCACTGCTGTGGTCGTCGTCAGCAGCATCCGATATGGACCTTCCCATCGTGGACTGGACCAGCACTTCCTCTCCATGGCCTTATCATCATCCAATCTCCAGACTTCAGGCTCTGCTCCTGCGGAGAAACAGAATCATCTGGCAGATCATTTGTTCTCATAACTACTTTACTTTTAAACATTTTCAAGCATCTAATCTGCTGATATGCTCTCTCTTCTGCTTTTCTATCATCACTACAGAAGACTAGAACTCTAAATGCTCTAACATGTGTAATCTCAAAGAGTCAGACCGTTCTCTGTTGGAGTAATCCTCATGTACTTATTCTATAAAGTCTAACCATGTCCTGCCTGTCTTCCTAAATCTTAACTTTACTGTTCCATTAGTTCTCTCTGCCTGCAAAAAGTTTTTTTTTAAGTATTTAATAATCCTAGAGTGAGTATAACGACTGCTCATCTCCCTCCTGTTTGAGACATGGTATAGCCAATGGCTCAAAATAGCAGCAGTCTTATACAAATTATTAGGCAGTACTGGTATATCACACAGATAAAAAAATCATCCTGCAAGCTTGCTCCTTCTGTAAGTCACAACTGTTTTCCTGCTGTAGGTGAGTGGATGTGCATGTCTGCTGATGCTGTACTGATAAAAGGTTAACACCATGTTTAACTACAGCTGCCTCTTTTGCGATCTTATCTGCAAAAACTTTCCCTAATGCAACTGGATCTTTCCCTCACATGTGTGCTGCACATTTACAAACGGCAATTCCACTGGTTAATAACGCTGCCTCCAGCAGAATTTGCAAGAGTTTGGTGTGTTCTGCAGGTTTCCCTGTAGAGGTTGTCACACCTCGTCTCACTCACTGCACTACAAAGAAATGTACAGTAGCAAATGTATACTACCTATCAGTGTATATTGTCTCTCTACAGCTTTACACGCTTCTGTTAAAGCTAGCATCTCTGCTGCTCAAGCAAATATGAAACATGCTAGTTGTCCTACATAGATAACTCTCTCTCACTGTCTGCTACAGTAAAACCTGTTCTAGTCTGTCCCTCTGCTGTTGTAAAACTCAAATCATCAGCAAACCAAACCTTTCCCTCAACGAGTGGCACATCTATTAAGTCATCCCTCAGCTTACACGTCTTCTCCTCGCGCTCTCTACTTTCAAGAGAAGTGCCCTCCTCCATTGGCAAAAAGGGTTTGACAGATTCAGAATTGTGCACCACTTTATGGTAATATGTGTGGTTGTGAGAGTAACAGTAACATTAAAGACAAGTGTCTTGTAGGTGACAGAAATGTAAGTTTAGTCTGCGATAGTAAACATCTACCTCGTGTGGAACTAACAATTGCAAAAGGTGAAATAAACTATTTCCTGAAACATTGTACAGCTTAAGCTGCTGCACATACTGATCTCACGCATGGAGGTAAAGCACGAGCAACTAGAGCTAATCTTTTAGGATAGTAAGTTACTGGCTTCACTTGTGGAAAAAGTGCTGTTAGTTATTTTACAGTCACCTTGTATTTGTGCTGTTCACAGAACCACAAGTCCATCGCTGGACCTCCTCTGCGCTGTCACTTTTTGGAGCTTGGCACGCTCCCTCAGGTTCCATTTTGTGGGCGATCCTCTCAGTCACTCCTTCTCGTCATGGCATCTCACGACATCTACAAATTGAAAAAATGACACTCCTCTCACCACACGGCTTTCGCCATGTGTCAACTCCCCAATGAGACATGTACAAGAATGTTGCACAGTCTCCCTAAAACAATCTCCAGGGTTTTTCCCTTGGAGCAGCTTCACTCCAAGCTGTAACCCTGTGTAAAAACATTAGTCAGCACTTAAATGTTCAGCTTGTTTAACTCCCAGCTCCTGTATCACAGAAGACAAAGTCTTAAATTTAAAACAACTTCACATTTGCAACCAACTGTAGATCATAAGAGTAATAAAGTATTCAGCATCACAGAGACAAGTATCATTGCAGGTTTATTCTAAACCCATTAAACTCCTACGTTTTCCCATAATTTATTCCAAATTATTTAACATCTCAATGTTATTCCACATTGTAATCAGTGAACTTCACTTATAGGCCATCAAAGCCTCATCTGAACAAGGATGCACCACTTGCATAGGTTTAATACTTGTAAATAAACAGCTAATCACACAAATCACTGCAACAATAATAGAAAACATTGTTTAATGTTACTTCTGGACCCCACCTCTTGACGCATGGACACTCTCATGCGTCAACTCACCAAACCTGGATCCCTGCCTTAAAACTGGCCATCATGGCCTGGAAGACAAGATCTGGAAATAAAATCAAACTTCACACGTATAAACAATTATATCAAAAAGTAATAAGCATTCAGCACGGGCGAGACAAGTGTCATGTGCAGGTTTTCTCAAATCATTAAATCACTATTATTACCAAAATTCGCGTAAAACATGGATCATCCCATGTCCTCAGTTAACATTAATGTAATCGGTGACTTCCCTTAAGCAAAGTCACTCCACTCATATATTATTATGGGTCCAAAAGTGGCCAGCAAATGAGCCCATAATAAACTATTCCATAAATATCGTAATCTCTTATTTGTTTTACTCATGTCACTTGTCCACTTCTGCTGAATGCTACATGCACTCTTAAAGAAAACAAAACCTGTAATAAAGAAACAAACATCCACCAGTTGTTCTGCTAAAAACCACATCATCAAATCACATGAAAAACTGCAATGCTGTAAGAAAAAATGCAAATGTTAGCGCTGCGCAGGTGTGTACACACTTTCTCACAGTAACTTCTGTGAGTACCACAAGCCCATGAATAACACACCTCTGATAGATTCACAAACATAAAAATGGCATTTAAAAGGTTAAACCATCACGCAACCTCAGATGTTGCTATCATCTTTCTGCTCCTGTAACAGAGACACACACAGAGATACATCCACACCTTTGTCAGGTGGGGGTTGACTTCACGCAATGGTGTTAAGTCAGTCAGTCAGTTCCCCATTTATTTTAAAATTCTTACTCATTCACTCAGTGATTCCTTCTTTTGCTAATTGTGGAAATTATTGTCGCATTCGTTTCCACGCTCAGCAAAACAACGTCATTTCAAAAAGAAAAATAATTTAGACTGGATTTCCTCGTTGAATTTTTTTGGACAGGAACTTGTTTCCTGATTGTCCCAAATAAGAGCCCATTTTAATTTTGGAGAAGCTCACTTTGCAACAGTTTTCTCGACGACGCTTCGGTTCTAATCGTGCAGATCTGCTCAAACAGAGATCATCAAACAAAACTTTCAGTGCACCATGAAAGTAACAAAATAAAAGAAAGAAAATAAAGGAAATCAAGGGAAAGAAAGGCCTTGTTTAAGTCATGACACGTGTTCTTCATGCCAGGGGGATAAATCGTAACAACCCAATTGGCAGGTTCAACTTAGTAACAAAAGACAAATCAACCAGCCAGTTTAATCTCAAACATTCATCCAATCAGCCATACACACAACATACAGCATAACCCTGTTGTCTTAGCACATAATAAGTTCCTTCTCATGTAACTAAATGTGTGCCATGGTAAAACTTCTTCACACACCAGAAACTCACAATCAGCTCACTCAACTCACTCATTTAAGACCTCTCATCAGCATTCTGTTTTCTCCTCTATGATGCAACCATCTGTCCTCCTATAATATTCAGTCCACTAGTCTATGTATCACTTTCATCTTACTAGTGACTTGGACAAGATGACAAACAGAATCTCATGCTTAAGATGCTGTCTGGTCTCATGAGTATCATTGTATGTGTATATGCATGTAGGGTTAGTATGGTTAATGCATTTTCAGTATGTTTTTGTGTTCATCTCTCATCACACTTCCATTATTCTCATCACTGCTTAAAACAACACACATCTCTCTCTGTTTTTTTCTTTAACTGTACTTTTCTCCAAAACAGAAAATAGCATTACAGCTGTTTCAGACTGAGGAACACCAAACACTCTTCATGCTATCATTCATCCACACAACTATTTTATTTCTTTTTGTCCACTGGGCAGGTGACCTGCAGAATCACGTCTGCCCCAGCTGGATACCTTTTCACACACACCATGACGTCAGACACTCTCACACTCGCCGAATTGATCAGGAGAAAAACTTTCTTCATCTTCACACTCTGTTACAGAAACACCATATGTTTTGTTTTTTTGTTTTTTTGTGTTGTGTCAGGGATGGATATGTGGTTGTAACGTTTGTGTTCACTTTCTTTCCTTTCTGTCTCCTCTCTTGCCTAGTCTGTCTTGGACTCAATGCTGCTCCTAATATACCTTTAATCTCTCCTCCACTTCTGCCTCTGCTTTCTGCTAACATTCTTGCTCTTTCTAATGCTTTTCTACGGTGTTGTTCTAAAGTAGTTGCAGTGGATTGAGCTGTAGTTTCATCCTCAGGTTTCACAACTACTTCTTGCAATATTGCTCTTTTAACATTCTGTGCTTCTCTCCTCTTCTGAGTCTGCTCCAGCCACAACTTAGCAACTGCTAACTGCAATTCCATCCTCTGCTTCGCTTTCCCTGTTTTACCTGCTACACTTACAGCTATTCTTTCTACCAGCATTTTACACTTAACTTCCACTAATGTCCCTTCAAATCCATATTTCTCACACCAACAACCTATACTGCGTGCTGCCTGGTAAAACTTTCTGCATAAATTTTACATCTCCTTCTAAGGCAGACTTACACATTTTATTCTCCATTACAAGACAACAATCAGCCACACTCACGCAGACCACGTCTGGCCCGCACACACACAACATAGGCCTATCGCTTGCGTCTGCACGCACAGCTAGCGCTCTCTGTTGAAAACTCTCAAACGCCCCATATGGCGGAGAATTCAACCTTCGGACACTCTCCAACGCCCCAAATGGCGGAGATTCCGGACTCTGAACCTAGGTTCTCTCCACGCCCCAAATGGCGGAGAACTCTCTACGCCCCAAATGGCGGAGAAGCCTGCGTCTCTCTCACGCGGCTAGCGCGCTCCCGGACTCACGTTTAACGCACAGCCCGTAGCCGCTCTCTATTGTTTTGGGTCACGTGCGCTCTCGTGACCAGCGCTCCCCCGGACTCAAACGTTTCACGCAGAATCACGGTGATGCGTTTCTATCTAGGATCCCACATTCATTCACACGGTTATAGAGACGCTCTCTGATTGCTTACCGTTGTGTTGCGTTTCGTTCACAGGAGAGTCCTAGAATCCCGTCAGTCGCCGTCCACGAGGGGAGTTCAGACGCTATTCCACCGGCCTGGTCGCGAATTTAACACTCCAGGGCTTTGTCAGGCGTCCTAACGGCCTGGTTGTCGACAGTCTGCGGCGTGTCCTCTCTCCCCTCAGTGTGCGGCGAAATTCTTGGAATCCGGCTTCGAAGGACCAATTAATGTTGGGTCTAAACTCAGACCCCGCTGTCTCTAAGACTTATTCCCATGAAAGAAAAGCAAGGCAACAACGTTCGATCGCTTGCGCAAGGGAAGCCCTCATCTGTGTCCAGCACGACAAAGAACCCCAAATGGTGGCCTCCTCTCGCTGCCTTTTTATTGACAAACTTCAAACAATAGTTTACAAAACACCTCCCCTTGCAACCCCCCTTTGGTTACAAAGACAAGGCACTGTATGTAAATGTATACACTGAGTGTGTGTGTGTGTGTGTGTGTGTGTGTGTGTGTTGATCAAAGGGTCATAAAGAGGGTAGTCTTCCCCCACACCCAATGTATGGTTTACCAAAGATAACACAGTGAAACCATACAAAGGGTAGGAAGCTCTACCAAACATCAAACAGATCTTCAAGTTAGGATGTATCTACAATAAAACCTCCCCCAGCACAGAGTGGCTGGAGAGGTGGTCAGGATCAAAGGAATGGCTTTGATCCTACTGCTTAAACTAAGACTGTACAAATTTAAGAAACACAATGGCAACATTCAACAATTAGACTTAACAAACCCGTTTCTAGGTTGGCCCCTGACACAAACTGAGTAAGACTGAAGGAGTCTATCAAACTTAAAAAGTCTCTGGCCAGCGGATTGGAGGGATAACACATGTGAGTATTAAAATTTCCAACAATTAAAATTTGATCATAGCTTGGCACAAAAAGTCAGAAAAGTCTTGAATAAATTCCTTGTGGTATTTTGGTGGTCTGTATACAGCTGCAACGAGTGTCAGCCAGGGCCAATTCAAACAACAAAATTGAGGCAGCCGTTGCATCCCTCTCCCATATGCTCTTATGTGGGAATAAATTAAAAGACAGATGTAAAAAAATAAAAATAAAAAGCTAGTTAAAATAACCACATTTTGACAATTCTAGTTTTTAGTTGAGCCATGCCTGATAATATGAAGCAAATTATCCAATCCAATCCAACTTTATTTATACAGCACTTTTAAAAACAACAAAGTTGACCAAAGTGCTTTCCAATAATAAAACAGAGATAGCAGTTAAAACCATACTTTAAGCATACAATGAAATCAATAAACAAAATAAATATATAATTGAAAAAGAAGCTAAAAATAAATCAATATGAGTAGAATAAACAATAAGATATACAATGAATAAGATTAACAAAGTAAAAAGATTAAGAATAACCAACAGCTGACTAAAAACTGACTACAAACTGGCTCTGATAACACTCCTAGAAAGCCTTTGAAAAAAAGTGTGTTTTTAAAAGTGATTTAAACATTTCAAGTGTTGGGGCCTAATATGGAGGGGCAGTTTGTTCCATAGTTTGGGGGCCACAACAGCGAAAGCTCGGTCCCCTCGCTGTTTCAGTCTCGACATGGGGACAGCAAGGAGTGACTGGTCAGATGATCTGAGAGACCTTTGTGGAGTGTGTTGGTGTAAAAGGTCTGACAGGTAAGAAGGAGCCATTTAAGACTTTAAAAGCAAGCAATAAAATTTTAAAATGAATTCTAAAATGGACAGGCAACCAGTGCAAGGAGGCAAGAACAGGGGTAATGTGCTCACTTTGATGTGTCCCTGTCAGCAGGCGAGCAGCAGCATTCTGGACCATTTGCAAGCGTGATAGTGAAGCCTGATCAATGCCAATATAAAGTCCATTACAATAATCAAGGCGAGTGGTCACAAATGCGTGCAAAACTCTCTCCAAGTCACAAAAAGAAATAAAAGGTTTTACTTTAGAGAGCTGCCTCAACTGAAAAAAGCTTTTCCTCACCACTGTATTTACTTGTTTGTCCATTTTAAGAGCTGTGTCAAATTTTACTCCAAGGTTGGTGACAATTGATTTGACACACGATGTAAGAGGACCCAAGTCAGATGGAGGGACACCAGGTCCACTCGGCCCAAATATAATGACTTCAGTCTTCTTTTCGTTAAAGTTTAAAAAATTCAGAGCCAGCCATGCTCTGATATCCTTAAGACATTCTAAAATAGGCCTGAGGGGGTCATTGTGTTTCAGCGGTAAATAAATTTGACAATCATCTGCATAAAAATGAAATGAGACTTTATGTTTTTTAATAATATGGCCAAGGGGAAGTAAATAAAGACTAAAAAAAAGGGGCCCAAGGATGGATCCTTGAGGTACACCACATGGGAGGGGGGCGGAAGATGAATGAAATTTACCAAGTGAGACAGAAAAACTTCTATCAGAGAGGTATGGCTTAAACCACTCCAAGGCAGTGCCTCTAATTCCAACATGATGTGCTAGACGATAAATCAAAATATTGTGATCTACTGTGTCAAAAGCTGCTGTGAGAACCAAAAGCACAAGTAAGACAGACTTCCCAGAGTCAGCAGTTAGTAAGATATCATTAAAAACTCTCAAAAGTGCAGTCTCTGTGCTGTGAAGTGCTTTAAAACCAGACTGAAATACCTCAAAAATGTTTTGACTCTCTAAAAAAGTCTGCAGCTGTGAGCACACTTCTTTTTCTAAAATTTTAGAAACAAAAGGAAGCTTTGAAATAGGCCTGAAATTACTCAACAAAGAGGCGTCCAAGCCAGGGCGTTTCAGCAGAGGCTGAACCACTGCCTGTTTAAAAATTACAGGTACATGGCCTAAAGTCAGGCTGCTATTTATAAGCCTTTGAGTATAAGGTCCAATAGTGCCCCAAACTTCTTTAAAAAAGCGAGGGGGAAGAACATCACTGGGAGAGCCAGACTTGATTTGGGTGACAATTTTACCCAGTTTAAATAGAGACACAGGTTCAAAATGGCTAAAAATTGCTAAAGGCGTAAAAATAACAGAAGGGTCATAAGAAGGGGGTAAAATATGTGCTCTAATAGATAAAATCTTCTCCACAAAGAAATTTAAAAAAGCTTCACAAGTTTCAGCAGAGGCTTCTATACAGTAGGATTGGGGAGGGTTAAGAACAGAGCTTAAAATACTAAATAAGACACGGGGCTTATGGCAGTTGTCATTAATAACACCTGCAAAATAGGCGGATTTCTGGTTCTTGACAATTTTCTGATATCTATGCCAGCTATCTCTTAAGATATCATAAGACACTTGTAGCTTGTCTTTTTCCCATTTGCGTTCTGCTTTTCTGCACTCTCTCCGAGCAGGCCGAGTGATGTCGTTCAGCCACGGCTCAGACTTCAATTTAGGCCGCCTGACCTTCAGAGGAGCAACAGTATCCAGAATGATTTGACAAGTAGATAAGAATTTTGCAGTCAGCACCTCAGTGTCGGCACAGACACTGAGGAATTATCCTACCGAAATTCAGAGGCTTTCACCACAAATCTGGTAACAGCTCTGCAACATTTTCTTTATTTTCCACCTCTTTCATTTTACTCTTCCATGCCTAAATGAAAGAGCTAGTGAAAGGTGTGCGAGAGACAGCCTCTGAGCCAGCCCCACTCTAGCCATCTCTCTCAACTAAATGTTAATATGTGATGGAGATTATTTATATATTGTGACACTTTATTTACAACATTGCAATCAACAGAACCTGGATGAGTTTTACATTACCTGGGACATTAAAGATAGAGGACTCTGTGCCGTAAGCTCCCCCTCCAGAGTGACAACCGTTGTTGTTAAGGAAAATGTTCTAAAACACTTCTTTAGTAAAGACTCAGAGAAGGGAAACACACAGAACTTCTTGCTAGCAAGGGCAGTCTCCAGACTGAGGGACTCGCGCTGAGAAACTGCCCTGGTCTTTATTTATACTTCAGTAGGTGTATGTGTGTGTATGTGTGTGTATGTGCTGCTGATCAAAGGGTCATATAATATAAAAAGCACAAAAGGAAACATCCTTGGTCAGGAAGAGGGTAGTCTCCCCCTCACCCTAGATGGTTCACCCTAGATAACATGGTAAGGAAGTCCAGGGCCCTATTTCAGGAAGCCGGTTTAGAAAACTCAGAGTGAAAAACGATACTCAGGGTTGAGTAACCCCGAACTGTCCAACTCGGAATATTCGGTTTCAGAAAGGCTGATAACAATTAGTTCAATCAACGCGGAGTTGCTTTAACCCCAAGTTAAGCGCACGCACGAGGATACATAAAGCCCTGATTAGTGGAGCACAGATTAAGCGAGTCACCATGGAGACGGAGGGAAAGAAGGCGCGGTCAATGTATTTTACAGCGCTTGAGGCCGAAATTCTGATGGCAGCATATGCCGATAACATGCAAATTTTGCAGAAAAAAGTAACACAGCCTCAGCTGCAAAACAAAGGGAGCATGCATGGCAAAACATAGCCGACAGAGTCAATGCGTGAGTGTTAGTTTAAACATTGATCTAGGGATTTCCACCCATTTAACACGTTATTTATTATATTTTATTTTTTATTTTATACATTTTATTTTGTGATGATGTGAGCGCAGGTGCAACCCAACAGGCCCCAAACGTTCCTGGCAGCAAGTAAAAATCCAATATAAAAATATAGTCCAAACAGGTAAGGTGTAATTGTATTATGAGCCATAGTGCTTGGTCTGTTTGTCTGATGTAAATCAATTGCAGTTAGAGGCTACATTAATTTTCTGTCTGTAAGCACTTATTGAAATTATCTGAGCACATTACAAGTAAATATTTGCTTACTCTGTATGCTCAAATGTGACCCGTTATAGCCACTAGAAAAAAAGCGGAGGCCTGAAAAACAGGTGGGGGTCCTCCACCACCACCACTCACAGAGCCTGGCCACTTGGCTTCCACATTTGTGATAATGTTGGCAGCATCACATATGATCTTCACAGTGCAGAGAACACAAATTAGCATCCATTACTATAATGAAATAATTTGTTAGTTTGAAATGCTACAGGGAACTATGTACCTGTACATTAATGCTGTGGAAAGACTTCCTGTTCACATAGTCTCCTTCATTTACTGAAGGAGCAATGATTGGAATGTGAGTGCCATCTATACAGCCAATCACGCCTGGGAACCGTGAGAATAAATGTAAAATTTAAGTAGTAGTCCAAGTATCACCACATCATGAATTAAGTTTTGTTCATCCTGCTACCTGCAATTTTGTGGCATCTCTCTTTGATAAATCTTGTGGGTCTATGACCGGGGAACACCACAAACGAGTACAGGAGACGTTTCAGTGCAACTGTAACATTCCTGACTGCCCGACAGACGGTAGCCTTGGAAACGTGCTCAGCGTCACCAATATTATACAGAAAGCTCCCGTTTGCAAGAAACCGAAGTGCAATACAAATAATATGCACAGAACTGAGAGAATGTCCGCGATGTGTCACATGAGCAATATTAGGCGTGAGGATGTTATTCAAATAACTTATAGATTGTGCTGAAAAACGGTAACGTTCACACAGAAAATCATCAGGAAATGATAAAATGTCCAAACGCGCTCTAATCACTCTCTCCCGGCGGAGAGCTCTGCGGAGAATTTGGGCTTCAACATCTACTGGCTCTTCAAGGAAGGGGCACGCCATGTCTGACACTTCCTACAGTCAGGTTTCCGACAAAGAGGCGGAGAAAGTCAGGGTTAGTTGAAGTAAACCTGCTAGGGGGCAGGTTAGCTTCACGGAGTGTGTCGTCATAGTAACTCACTCAGGATTAATCTAAACTCGCTTTGTGAAACCGAAAAACCAGAGTTTTCATTAACTCAGGGTATACTTACTCAGAGTTTGCACTAAACTGGCTTCCTGAAATAGGGCCCAGCAGTTCATCTATATGTAAACAAGCACTTAAACTAAAACAGACACAGCTACGTTAATCCTACCATAAAACAATAAGACAAGGTACGACCTCTCTCATGCCCCCAGGATGTGGGGGTGAACCAAGCCTGCTAAAAATCACACATCCTGTCACTACACAATTGATTATATGCCTCTAAGTATACATGGTTGAATATTTCCTAATACAAATAACTACATGCAGCATTCTACCATATACAAACTTATATCACTAAAAGATTATACTGACTACTAAATACAATTTTCCATTGACATTCCCTCCTGTTGTCAGAAAAAACTTTTAAAGTGAGATATCAGTTTGTAACATCTTGTCGTACATTTTCTGTCACATCGTCATTAATCACACAAAGTCTTCATGTTCCAACAGGCCAAAGTTATCATCATCATTTGTCACAGCTGTATATGCAGCAACAGTAGAAAATATTATGCGGTTAATCATGAGTCTCAGACATGGCAATATACACGTTACAAAAACACAAAATAAAAATATCCCAACTCCGATGAGTAGTCTTTTTAGCACCTGTAACCAGGAGCCAGTGTATAGCCAAGAGAACCAGTCACTTGTATCACTTACATAATCCTGATTTTGAGCCTGCTGGATCTGTCTCAAAACATTCAGGGCGTCAGTCATGTTTGATGAATGTACGTCGTCTGGTATGTAAGTTCAGCATGTGGTATTAAAAAGGACGCAAAGTCCCCCTTTCTCTGCTAATATCATATCCAGAGCTACTTGATGTTGCATCGCTGTAATCCGTAATGCATCAATTTCCTGGTTCTGCTGTTCGTTGATCTTACATGAAGCGTTCAGGAAAAGTCCAAACCGGTAATCCAGAGTTTCAATTCTCAGCATGTTTTTTCCAGCTCCCATCCAGGGGAACAATGAATGGAGTACTTTCTGTCCAGTAGTCCATAACTTGAATTCCTCGGGCACTGTAGAAGTGGTGTTCACTGCAGTCATCCTGAAGGTGTGGTCTGACAGGAATATAGGAGCACATGTTCCTGTCCAGTCTGGGGGCAATATGAAATATGCCCGTTGTCCACATAACCAGGCCATTCCTTGCACCCAGTATGTGCCGTTAGAGGGTCCACTCATGTTCACAGGTGCGCCCTCTCCGTGGCTTACAGTTTGGACACAGTTTGTGGTGTCTTCAAGGGGTCTGTTACCTTTCTCTTGCTGGTAACACATGGAGTGGTTCTTTCCTGGCACTTGGTCCAGGAACACTGGGAAATGGATAGAGATATTCCGATTTGTCACATTGAAGTCGATCCAAAAGAGTTGATCACATGTTCCATTACTAAGTCCAACAGCGTGTGAGATTTTATCGTCGATGGTGATTCGGCTGTGTTGGAATCCAATGCCAGCAAAGCTAGCTGCACACTTTGCTTGAGTGTTGTTCATATATTCGCCATATAATGTGGGGTGTGTCGACGTGCTGGGCATATGAGAACAGACATAACAGTCTGTATTTGCCGATTCTGCCTTTGTTCTGTCGTGGATATAACGGTACCAGGCATTGTTCATCCACGGATGAATGTGATCTTGCGTCATGTCCCTTAGGTGAGAGTTGTCGTGTGTCCATCTCTTCTGCCTGCCTCCTGGTTCAGCTGCTGTTGGGGTCAGCTGATGTCCTGTAAGGGTGAGCATCGTAGTCAAGGTAACCAGGAGGGTCCACCTCCCCATGGTTGCACACAGATCCGTCACACCTCACACTTGGTTGCCCTAGAGTTGATCAGAGGCTGGAGGTTGAAGTGCGAGCTTACCCTACGGGGGCTCAATCAGCACTCCCCCCTCACCACTGAAACAACCAAGTGTGAGATTTCCCTAATGTGCTGTCTTGGGGGTGTCGGGGTTTCCTGGGACCTCAACCTTTTTGCAGTGGCTCTGATGTATCCAGGAGGGTCTCTCCGCTATTTTGCAGGCAGTTGGAGTGGTCAAAAGCACTTGAAATGGCCCCTCCCACCGTGGCGAGCTCCAATTTTTCCTTTGGAGTACTCGAACGAGGATCCAATCACCTGGCTTCCACCTGCAAGAAATAGGTGAAAGAGAGTCTTGCGGCAGTTTATTATTCAACACAACTTCTCTGTTTGTTAACAATTGAGTCATCCAATCTGCCAGTGTGGTTTCACGAATCGATTTATCTAGTGGCTCGCTAGTAACTGGTAGCGGAAAAGGTCTCCCATGTATAATCTCAAATGGGGACAGCTTGTTGCTTCCTTGTGTTATTCTCATCCACATCTTGACCAGGCCCAAACATTCTGGCCATGGTCTGCCAGTTTCTTCCATTATTTTCCTGAGCCTTTGTTTTATAGTGCTATTCGTTCTCTCCACTAATCCTGCACTCTGTGGATGATAGGCACAATGATGTTTCAAACTGAAACCTAGCACTTCAGATGCTTTGCTGATCACATCATTTACAAAATGGGTTCCATTATCTGATCTTATCAGAGTAGGAATTCCATATGTTGGAATGAAATGATTGCATAGACACTTTGCAACTGAGATTGCGTCTGCTTTTTTCACTGGGTATATTTCCGGCCATTTTGAGAATACATCTATAATTACTAGAGCATATTTTGAGCCCTGACACTCATTCAATTCAATAAAATCCATGTGAATTGTATGAAATGGATGAGGTGGTATAGGAAAATGTCCTCTTTTTGGTCTTAAATTACCTTGGGTATTATGTTTTTGGCAGGTCATACATGTTCTCACATATTCTTTCGCTGAAGTTTCAAAATTTATCGCATAAAATTGTTGGGTTATTATAAAGGTCATTCCTCCTGTCGAGATATGACTTAAACCATGACTCACTAGAGCGGCTGTCTTGTGTAACGATTTAGGAAGAATGGGTTTTCCTGCAATTTTCATTATACCATCAATATCTAGTACTGCGCCATACTTTAGCCATTGCTTTTGTTCCTTTGATGGTGCTGCTTTTTGTTCATCCTGCAGTACAGATATCGGAATGGTATGATTCTCATGAGTGGCTAATAAAATTGTAGTTGTCATGGCTGCTGCTTTTGCAGCTTTATCGGCGAAATTGTTTCCCTTCGTAATTTCAGAGTCATCTTTCTGATGTGCTGCACATTTACAAATTGCTAAATGTCGCGGTAGTTGGACTGTCTGTAACAGTCGCTTTAGCAAATCTGCGTGCTGAACTGGGTTTCCAGAGGAGGTAACCATTCCCCTGTTATCCCATATTTTTGCAAAGTGGTGAACTGCTGCAAATACATACTGGCTGTCTGTGTGGATATTAATATCCTTTCCTTCATGTATCTCACATGCTCTGATTACTGCAATCAGTTCTGCACTCTGAGCTGAATGCGTGTGTGGCAAAGCTCTTGCTTCCACTATAGTGTCTGATGTAGTTACTGCATATCCTACACAGTTACGCCCTAGTGCATTTTTTGATGCTGAACCATCAACAAAAATGTCAATGAAACTTTCTTGTGGTGTACTGTAAATGTCAGCACGTGGTTTAGTTTCTTCTTCTAATTTTTCCACGCAGCGATGTGTTTTTCCCTCTGTGGGTGTTGGCAACAATGTGCTAGGATTTAAAGGTCCACATCTCACTATGTTGATATGGGATTGTGAAAGCAATATGCCAACATAAGAGAGTTGTCTCGCATGTGTTAAGAAAGGCAAATGTGCTTGTAGCAGTATAGAAGTTACTGCATGTGGTACTCTAATAGTCAGGGTGTGTCCCAAAACTATGTCGGCAGATTTTTGCACTGCCTCTGCAGCTGCTGCACATGCTTGTACACAGGTTGGCATTCCCGAGGCCACTGAATCGAGTTTACTTGAATAAAAGGCTAGTATTGATTGTGTCAATACTGCTTTCATGTGGCTGGGTTTTTACATGCCCTGACGCTGTTTTCACCATTACTACTTCTCTAGAAAAGGTTGTACGTGGGGGCTCTGCTTTAAGTACTGTTTTACAAGCTCCTGTGTCACACAACACTCTCAACTTTTTGCCATTTACAGTGGGGCAAAAAAGTATTTAGTCAGCCACCAATTGTGCAAGTTCCCCCACCTAAAATGATGACAGAGGTCAGTAATTTGCACCAGAGGTACACTTCAACTGTGAGAGATGGAATGTGAAAAAAAAATCCATGAATTCACATGGTAGGATTTGTAAAGAATTTATTCATAAATCAGGGTGGCAATCCCTGGTAGATCCCGCACTTGATGGTGACTTGTGCTATGGGCTTGGAGTTGGCCTCTAATATATGTATGTATATATATATATATATATATATATATATATATATATATATATATATATATATATATATATATATATATCTTCATCTACAAGGTTACATGTTGCTTTCTGTTCCATATGCCTGAACTGAACATGACAAAAGAGCTTTTGTTTATTTAGCACCCTTGGCTTGAAACGAACTGCCGAACAACTGGAAAATTGTCATTTCACGCGATTTAAATTTATTTGTGTAAATGGGAGATACTTGCTGCTGCCTATCTTGGCCAGGTCTCCCTTGAAAACATAGTTTTTAATCTCAATGGGATTTTCTTGGTTAAAAAAGGTTAAATAAAAAACAAAACAAAAAAATATTTAAAATTAGCTGGGAAACTCAGTTCAACATTTGTCAAATCAAAAAAAAAAAAATTACACTGAAACACTATCCGTTCTTTGTGATTTCTGGTGAAACTTATTGCACTGCGAGAAAACATTACTGAAATAATTTAACTTATAGTAGCATGAGCATGCTAACTCAGTTGAAATGCCTGTTACAGATTCATTTAATTATTTATAATGTATCTATTATGTGCATAATTTAATTTAACAATTGAAGAAACCCGGGAAAGTAAGTCATCCATCAGAGTATATGGCTTCTGTTTCCTGTGCAGAACAAAATGAGAAAAAACGTATTATATATTGGTCTGATATATACAAACTTGCTTGTGTGTCTACTTAAGGCAGAGTTTTATATGATGATACCTGCTCTCACTGATGAATAAACAAGATCCGGAACAGCTGGTTGTTCTGTAACACATACACAAAGAGTATTCATTGCATTCACCTGCTAATTTATCAGCAGCCTATAGGAGCCATTTTTATATTAATTGCTATGACTATCCATTCATCCATCTTCTTCCACTTATCTGAGGCTGGGTCGTGGGGGCAGCAGCCTAAGCAGAGAAGCCCAGACCTCCCTCTCCCCAGCGACCTCCTCCAGCTTATCCGAGGGAACACCATGGCAGTACCAGGCTAGCCGAGAGATATAATCTCTCCAGCGTGTCCTGGGTCTGCCCCGGGGCCTCCTGCCTGTGGGACATGCCCGGAACAACTCACCCAGTTGGCGTCAAGGAGGCATCCTTGTCAGATGCCCGAACCACCTCAACTGGCCCCTTTTGATGTGGAGGGGCAGCGGCTCTACTCTGAGCCCCTCCTGGATGGCCAAACAGAATCGGGCAGCCCTTGCGAAGCCAACTTGTAAATGGAAGAAGTGGAAAAGAGGGCTTTGTGATCATAGCCTGGAATACCACCACGTCATTGGTTCAGGTATGTGGATGACACCTGGGTGAAAATCAAATCTCAGGACAGAGGGATGATATGAAAAGTGGCAGGTTTGAGTGGGGAGTCAAGGAGGCCATTTACGTGAAAAGGGAAAGACCATCTCTGAATCGAGGAGGGGGCCTAAGGGTGCATCTTTCACAATCTTACAATGCGGTGATTGCAGCCATTCCCCAATTCTCTGTGAATGGTACTCATGGCCATAGATCAATTGTCTTTGATCAACGGCCTTGATCAATGAACACTTTGCTGCCCCAGGGCAGCTGTGGCTACAACTGTAGCTGCCTCCACCAGTGTGTGAATGTGAGAGTGAATGAATAGTGGTATTGTAAAGCGCTTTGAGGGTCTCGAAAAGCGCTATGTAAACGCAATCCATTATTATTATTATTATTATAAAATGATCAATAAAGTGACCTCACAGCCCATTATTCATTCATTGTGTACATGCACTGTTTATGAGGTTGGGGAAACCTGCAGCCAGCTAAGACTGAAGAAGTCACTTGGATGATGATGAAACATTTCGCCCACTGAAAACGCTACGTCCAGATGAACAGAAAGTTTCACATTTGTGCATAGTGACGTGTATTCACACACACACACAAACACAAAGCAACATAACAGCAAATGTGTTGAATTTTTAATGGTTGTTGTGGTTACCTGTTCTCATGCAAGCCTTGCTCTGATTTTTGAAGCCCACCTGACCATAAATGACCTCAGCAGGACCTGAATAGAGAGATAATCCTTACTTACTCTATCATGAGATACAAATATAAAACAAACACAATATTTAAAGTGGATCATCTGCCACCAAGACAATGACTGAAAAGCATGAGTGAAGGAAGATAACAGTGCATCATAGGAAGCCAAAGATTACCATTCAATTCAATTCAGTTTTATTCATACAGCTCCAAATCACAACAACAGTCACCTCAAGGTGCTTTATATTGTAGGGTAGACTCTAAAATAATACATACAGATGCACTTTATAGACAACCCATTTTGGATGTAGTGGCTCTAGAAATCAGGCCAACCGTTTTAAACCCCCCAGCATACATTTTCACTGCTATGCTGATGACACGCAGCTCTATCTGTCCATGAAGCCAGATAACACACACCAATTAGATAAACTGCAGGAATGTCTTAAAGACATAAAGACCTGGATACCCTCTAATTTTCAGCTTCTTAATTCAGATCAAACTGAGGTTATTGTACTCGGCCCTGAAAATCTTAGAAATATGGTATCTAAGCAGATTCTTACTCTGGATGGCATTACCTTGGCCTCCAGTAATGCTGTGAGGAACCTTGGAGTCATTTTTGACCAGGACATGTCCTTCAACGCACATATTAAACAAATATGTAAGACTGCTTTCTTCCATTTGTGCAACATCTCTAAGATGAGAAATATCTTGTCTCAGAGTGTTGCTGAAAAACTCCTTCTTTGTACCTGAAGTGTGAGTCTTCACATCAGAGTAGACAGCATTTGGATCCAGACAAATATTCTGCTAATATTTGTCTGGAAAATATACATACATACACACTAGATTAAATTAGAAAAATTCTCTTTAATGAATATTGTTAGATTTGTATTGTTGATTGTCATTTCTGCTTAGAAATATCTACTCATATATGCTTAGAGTTTTATAAACAATGTCATGTTGGTAGAGGTTTGATCCTTAGTAGTCTGTGGAGACTCTGTGTGCCCCCCAGAGCACTCTGGCATGCACACACAACTTAAGGTCAGGAGAGAGGTTATATCTGCTCTTACTGATATATGGTATAGCAAACACACGTATATCTCTTTAAGTCTAAGTGTCTGTTGTTTAGATGAACTGCTGGACTTCCAGACCAGCAGGTTCAGGGAAGTCGTTTATGGGGTCACACTCTGACCCCCCCCCCCCCCCCCCCCACACACACACACACACACACAAAAACACACACATATGCTTACGCAACGCACAGGCAAGGTACTCTTTGTTTGTATGTAGATGTCATATGTTAATGAACCTATGCATATTCATGTGACCTCAATAAAAGATCAGTGTTACGGGGGAGCGGACGAGAGCAACTGGGGTCAAGCGATGGAACGGCGTTTGTCCAGTTGGTCTCCCTCGTATACGAGAATCATAAAGAGCTCTGCTTGGTGTTCAATGCTTTTTGCTGTGTAGTTGAATTGTCTTGAACGTTCCAGCGAATAGGTTTAAGCTACAAACCTATCAAATATACACACAGAATACAAAAATATTATTTGCATTAATTTCTGTCCATTCATCTACCGATTTTCTACTAATTATCTGATTTGGGTCCTGAGGGCAGCAGTCTAGACACAAAGGCCACAACTTCCCTCACCCCAGACACCTCTTCCATTTCATCCAGAACCAAGTTGTTCTGAAACCAGTCAAGAGATAAAATTTCTCCAGTGTGTCCTGGGTTTGTCCCAGGACCTCTTTCCAGTTGGACATTCCTTAAATAGCTCAACAATGAGGCATCCAGGAGACATTGTAGTGAGATCCCTGCAGCTATTTCCCTTCAAAAGAAAGCAGAAGCTGTCTTGATCTCATCTACCCAAAGGGGCCTCTACCCCCTGCATGTTCTTCCTCTACCCCCCCCCCCCCCCCCCCAAATTTTTGCACATGTCGAGGAGCGTGTCAGGCTACATTTCACTGTGTGTTATACTTGTATAACTATGCATGTGACAAATAAAGAACCTTGAACCTTGTTTTATTGTAATTTTAGGACACTGTCAACAACAACGCTACCTTTTGTTTTCTTAATGTTTTATTTTTTTATTCCTTTATGAGTATAAACAAAACTATATTAATATTTGAGCCAACCTACCTCTCTGCAGCTTTGACCCTGTGTGATCCCTTTTTTAAAAATTGATTTTATCCTTTTTTAAAAATATATATTTTCCTTTGTGTGAAATTCCCCTTGTCAATTTATTCAGTTTTATAACCCTGACCACTTGGTAACACATACTTGACGTTGTTTGACAGGATGCACATTTGAGGTAGACGTTTGCTCTCGTAAATTGTTTTATTTTTGCAGAGAGCATAGTTCACCTCCTTTGAAGACTTTTTTTTTTTTTTTTTTGTGTGTGATTGTAGACAAGACAGCAGTATCCACGTTTAGGAGGAAGAGTAATAGGATTTTAGCACCTTGCTGTTTTAATTTTCCCTTTTCTTGGTCTAAATCTATTACTATGGAGGAAGAATTGCAGCAACTTAGAGACTTGGTAGCGCAGTTAAAAGCAGATAATGAGCAGCTGCATCGGGATAGGGGCACAGTTCTGGATTCTGGTGGTGCTGCATCAGCCTCCTCCACACCAGCTGTCTTGGTAATCAGGCCGCCGTTTCAGAGCGCTTGGTGATGGTGCCTAGGGACCGTAAATGTCCCATGTCCAATGCCAGAACGGGCATCAATATAGCTGAATGGGTTGAAGAGGTTCAAGCGTGCATGCGTGCCCGGCATCTGTCTGTTGCTGATCAAGCATTCTTTGTTTTTGACCATTTAGAGGGAGAAGCAAGGGAGGAGATCAAATCTCGCCCTAATTCAGAGTGAGGGGATCCTGTTCGGGTCATTTTAAAGGGACTGTATGGTAATCCGCAGTTGTATGTCACCCTGCAACAGGCTTTCTTTTTGAGGAGACAGCAGGAGGGAGAGAATTTGCAGGACTTTTCCTTAGCGTTAAATGTCCTGATGGAGCAAGTAAAGCAAAGTGCACCTGATGGCATGCGCAATGCAGAGGTGTTGCTGTGAGACCAGTTTGTGGAACTTATTGTTGATAGTGCTCTCCGCCGAGAGCTTAAACAATATGTTCATCTTCCCCTCCTGACTCTTGGTGGCGCTGTCACTTGGTGTTCGCTCACTCTGCGGTAGAGTATCACTTCCTGTTCCTGCTCAAACACAGTGGTGTTTCTGAGTTGCTTATTTGCTTAGCAATTTAATTAAAAACTTTTAAATACATTCTTTTTTCATAGTATAATCTTCACGTGCTTCATCCGTAGCACACTTTCTGTGTACTCACTACCTAATTTATAGCCAAAGTATTCACTCACTGTCTCGCTAGCTTAGCTTAGCTCGTAGCCGACTTGTTAGCACCATGGCTACTTCACCTGTCCCTCCTGCACTTTCTTGCTCATTGTGTCAGATGTTTAGTTACTCCTCGGCCTCCTTTAGCAGTAATGATATCTGTAACAAATGTAGCATATTTGCAGCGCTGGAGGCCAGGATTACTGAATTGGAGACTCTGCTTCGCACCCTTCATTCACCCGTAGCTAGCCAGGCCCCTGTAGCTGGTGCAGCTGAAGATAGCGTAGGCCCCGCTAGCTGTTTCCCAGCAGACCCCAAGCAGCTGGGGAAAAAGGGCGGCTGGGTGACGGTGAGGAGGAAGCATAGTCCTAAACAGAAGCCCCAGGTACACCACCAACCCGTTCATGTGTCTAACCGTTTTTCCCCACTCGGCGACACACCCGCCGGGGGTCAAACTCTGGTAACTGGTGATCCTGTTCTCAGACATGTGAAGCTAGAGACACCGGCAACCATAGTCAATTGTCTTCCAGGGGCCAGAGCAGGTGACATTGAAGGAAATTTAAAACTGCTGGCTAAGGGTAAACGTAAATTCAGTAAAATCATAATTCACGTCGGCAGTAATGACACCCGGTTACGCCAATCGGAGGTCACTAAAATCAATATCGAATCGGTGTGCAACTTTGCTAAAACAATGTGGGACTCTGTAGTTTTCTCTGGTCCCCTCCCCAATCAGACCAGGAGTGACATGTTTAGCCGCATGTTCTCCTTAAATTGCTGGCTGTCTGAGTGGTGTCCCAGAAACGATGTGGGCTTCATAGATAATTGGCAAACCTTCTGGAGGAAACCTGGTCTTGTTAGGAGAGACGGCATCCATCCCACTTTGGATGGAGCAGCTCTCATTTCTAGAAATATGGACAAATTTATTAAACCCCCCAAAATATGACTATCCAGAGTTGGGACCAGGAAGCAGAGTTGCAGTCTTACACGCCTCTCTGCAGCTTCTCTCCTCCTGCTACCCCCCCAAAAACCCATCTCCATAGAGACTGTGTCAGCTTCCAAACAGACAAAAAACAAACTAAAAACCAGCAACAAACAACTTAAACATAAAAAATCACAAAGAAAGAACAATACAGTATCTGTCATGGTCCTGAGTCTGAGGACTCAGTGTTTTGTGTTTCCTTATGCTTTTGTTCATTCAGAGTGTGTATTCTGTTGTGATTTTGCCATTTGTTAGGTTTCTGTTCTTTGCCTGCCTGCTCCCACTTCTCTGTGTTCCCTCTGTCTGTCCATGGTGTTATTGTGTCTGCTCATGAGTCTGCCTGTCAAGTTCATTGTCCTGTCTGGTTCTCTGTGTCTGTTAGTTTCGTGTTTTATTCTGAAAGTTCATGTCTCATGTCAGTGTGTTCAGTTTTACCTCTCCCCTGTCTCGTTAGCCTAATTGCTCCCAGCTGTGTCTCCCTCCTGTGGCCCATTCCCTGATTACTCCCCGTGTATTTAAGCCCTGTGTTTTCCTGTGCTCTCTGTCGCGTCGTCTGTTTAACTCCATGTCCGTCTGCCTAATTCTGTGTAACCCGGTGTTCAGTCTGCGTCTCTCCGCCAGCTTTGTGCATTTTGTTCCTCCTCCCGTGCGTGTTTGGTTTAAGTTGAGCTCTTTAGTTTTCCCCAGTTTAGGTTTGTTTTCTCCCCGCTCTGCTCCTCCTGTTTTTGTCACCTTATCACCTCTGTAAATAAACATTCACTCGCACCCCAGCCAGTGCCTGCATTTTGGATCCTTTTCTCAATTCGCCACACGACTGCTGCGCAGCCGTGACAGTATCAGTCATTCAGTATCTGAACCAAAGAGTAAAACGGTGAAATGTTGATTATTAAATATTAGGCCTCTCTCCTCAAAGTCTCTGTTATTACTAGAGATGGCACGATACCACTTTTTATGTCCGATACTGATATCATAAATTTGGATATCTGCCGATACCGATATGAATCCAATATAGTGTTTTTGTTTTTTGTTTTTTTTTAAATCAATAAAATTGTTTTTTTTAATATCTTGCTGCATTTTGTATAAGTTCATACTAAAGTTTAAATAAACAACACTAAAGCTATTCTTTTATACCTATATGTAAAAAAAAAAAATACACGGCACCCAAAATATTTCATAGTTCAGCAACACTGATCACTCTAATAAACTTAAACCTACTCCATCCTTCCTATTCGAGTATTTTACAGAGTACTTAGCAGAAATATCAAGCAACCTAACTAATAGGGTTGCAAACTCCCAGCAAAAAAAAAAATAGGGAACCACCCACCCTCCACCTGATGATGCTTAATCGATGTAATCAACTTTAATTTGATGCAGTGTGGAAAAAAAAAATGCACAGAAATAAATTATTTTTCAAGAATAATTAAATGGATTCAACATCTTTCTTCAACAGAACTGCAGACTGCACAGATGGTATCTTCCCAAAGGAAAAAGTAGTATAGCTTACTAGGGTATATTAGACTTAACAGTTACTATATACAGTAATGGACTTCTATACATTTTACATCAGATTAAAACTTTGGGTGTAAGATTCAGACAATTATTTATTAAAAGCTGGACATTTTAAATGAGAATAAGAAAGAAAAGTCTGTCTTTGTGCCCCCTTTTTCCTGTTCATGCCCTATCGGCCCCCCTGGCTAAACTTTGCTAGATCCGCCCCTGCACAGTTACAGCCGTCAGCTACGTAGAAAAAGATCCTGGTGTAGAAAGAAATATTAAATAAATTTTAACAGATTATCAAGCTTAAACGTGCTGCTGTTGTTCAGCCGCTGGTTTCCTCTTTCTGGCGCAAAGTGGGCCAAACACAAAGAGAGACGGAGTCTCGACAGAAAAGCCGATCAGCTGATCATTAAGCAGTTTCACAATTGAAGTAGCAGCAGGAGAGGGAGAGAGAGAAGAGGCAGTCGCTCCATATATCGGTTAAGCTTAACATGGGAATGCTTTACAAACATTCAGAGATGAACTTACACACTTGCTTTACTTCTCTCAGGGATAACTTTGTCGGAGATGAAATGCCAGGTTGCTAGCGAAGCGCCACATGCTATCCAGACCACCGACAGGTCCCGCATGCCACAGCCGCTCTATCACGTGATGCAAACTGCTCCGACGTGCTACAGTTATGAGCAGAGTTGCGCTGTGTCGCAAGTTTTGTGAGGTGCTTTTTTGATATTTAATGGATTGGATTACATTTTTTATTTCTCTCCGATATCCGATCCAATAACTTCATCTCTCGTTAGTACATGACTTAATAATTGATCAACAAATCGATTTACTCTGCCTTACATAAACCTGGCTGTAGCCGGATGATTATGTTAGTTCAAATGAATCAACACCCTCGAGTCATTCTAACTACCAGAAATCTCGAAGCACAGGCCGAGGGGGAGGTGTGGCAGCAATTTTTCACACCAGCCTATTAATTAACAAAAGACCAAGACAGACTTTTAATTCATTTGAAAGCCTGATGCTTAGCCTCGTCCACCCCAGCTGTAAAACTCAAACCAGTCTTACTTGTTATCATCTATCGTCCACCTGGGCCTTACACAGAGTTTCTGTCTGATTTCTCAGACTTTATATCTGATTTAGTTCTGAGCTCAGATAAAATAATTATTGTGGGTGATTTTAACATCCATGTAGATGCTAAAAATGACAGCCTCAACATGGCATTTAATCTGTTATTAGACTCAATTGGTTTCTCTCAAAATGTAAAAGAACCCACCCACCACTTTAATCACACTCTAGATCTTGTTTTAACATATGGCATCGAACCTGAACATTTAACAGTGTTTCCTGAAAACCCTCTCCTGTCTGATCATTTCCTGATTACATTTGCAATAATTGATTACACAGGAGTGGAGAGTAGACTTTATCAAAGTAGATGTCTTTCTGGAAGCGCTGTAACTAAGTTTAAGAATATAATCCACCCACTGTTATCATCTTCAATGCCCTGTACCAACACAGAGCAGAGCAGCTATCTGAACGCTACCCCAACAGAGGTCGATTATCTTGTTAATAATTTCACCTCCTCACTACGTACGACTCTGGATACTGTAGCTCCTGTGAAAACTAAGGCCTCAAATCAGAAGTACCTGACTCCGTGGTATAATTCTCAAACACGTACCCTAAAGCAGATGACTCGTAATCTGGAGAGGAAATGGCGTGTCACAAATCTAGAGGATCATCATTTAGCCTGGAGAAATAGTTTGCTGCTTTATAAGAAAGCCCTCCGCAAAGCCAGAACATCTTACTATTCATCACTGATTGAAGAAAATAAGAACAACCCCAGGTTTCTCTTCAGCTCTGTAGCCAGGCTGACAAAAAGTCAGAGCTCTTTTGAGCCAACCATCCCTTTAACGTTAACTAGTAATGACTTCATGAACTTCTTCACAAATAAAATTTTTATCATTAGAGAAAAAATTACAAATAATCATCCCACAGATGTAATATTATCTACAGCTACTCTTAGTACCATTGATGTTAAGTTAGACTCTTTTTCTCCAATTGATCTTTCTGAGTTAACTTCAATAATTACTTCCTCCAAACATCAACGTGTCTTTTAGACCCCATTCCTACAAAACTGCTCAAAGAAGTCCTGCCATTAATTAATTCTTCGATCTTAAATATGATCAACCTATCTCTAATGATCGGCTATGTACCACAGGCCTTCAAGCTGGCTGTAGTTAAACCTTTACTCAAAAAGCATCTCTAGACCCAGCAGTCTTAGCTAATTATAGGCCAATCTCCAACCCTCCTTTCATATCAAACATCCTTGAAAGAGTAGTTGTCAAACAGCTAACAGATCATCTGCAGAGGAATGGTTTATTTGAAGAGTTTCAGTCAGGTTTCAGAGCTCAGCACAGCACAGAAACAGCTTTAGTGAAGGTTACAAATGATCTTCTTATGGCCTCTGACAGTGGACTCATCTCTGTGCTTGTCCTGCTAGACCTCAGTGCAGCGTTCGATACTGTTGACCATAATATCCTATTAGAGCGATTAGAACATGCTGTAGGTATTACAGGTACTGCGCTGCAGTGGTTTGTATCATATCTATCTAATAGACTCCAGTTTGTGCATGTAAATGGAGAGTCCTCTTCACACACTGAGGTGAATTATGGAGTTCCACAGGGTTCAGTGCTAGGACCAATTCTGTTTACATTATACATGCTTCCCTTAGGCAGCATCATTAGAAGACATAGCATACATTTTCACTGCTATGCTGATGACACCCAGCTCTATCTGTCCATGAAGCCAGATAACACACACCAATGAGTTAAACTGCAGGAATGTCTTAAAGACATAAAGACCTGGATGGCCGCTAACTTTCTGCTTCTTAATTCAGATCAAACTGAGGTTATTGTACTCGGCCCTGAAAATCTTAGAAATAAGGTATCTAACCAAATTCTTCCTCTGGATGGCATTACCTTGGCCTCCAGTAACGCTGTGAGGAACCTTGGATTCTTTTTTTGACCAGGACATGTCCTTCAACGCACATATTAAACAAATATGTAAGACTGTGTTCTTCCATTTGCGCAACATCTCTAAAGTTAGAAATATCCTGTCTCAGAGTGACGCTGAAAAACTAGTTCATGCATTTATTACTTCCAGGCTGGACGACTGTAATTCATTATTATGAGGATGTCCAAAAAACTCACTGAAAAGCCTTCAGTTAATCCAAAATGCTGCAGCAAGAGTCCTGACAGGGACTAGAAAGAGAGAGCAGATTTCTCCTGTTTTGGCTTCCCTTCAGTGGCTTCCTGTTAAATCCAGAATTGAATTCAAAATCTTGCTCCTCACATACAAGGTCTTAAATAATCAGGCCCCATCTTATCTTAATGACCTTGTAGTGCCATATCACCCTATTAGAGCACTTCGCTCTCGCTCTGCAGGCCTATTTGTTGTTCCTAGAGTATTTAAAAGTAGAATGGGAGGCAGAGCCTTCAGTTTTCAGGCCCCTCTTCTGTGGAACCAGCTTCCAGTTTGGATTCAGGAGACAGACACTATCTTTACTTTCAAGATTAGGCTTCAAACTTTCCTTTTTGCTAAAGCATATAATTAGGCCTGGACCAGGTGACCCTGAATCCTCCCTTAGTTATGCTGCAATAGGCGTAGGCTGCCGGGGGATTCCCATGATGCATTGAGTTTTTCCTTTCCAGTCACCTTTCTCACTCACTATGTGTTAACAGACCTCTCTGCATTGAATCATATCTGTTATTAATCTCTGTCTCTCTTCCACATCATGTCTTTATCCTGTCTTCCTTCTCTCACCCCAACCGGTTGCAGCAGATGGCCCCGCCCCTCCCTGAGCCTGGTTCTGCTGGAGGTTTCTTCCTTTTAAAGGGAAATTTTCCTTCCCACTATCACCAAAGTGCTTGCTCATAGGGGGTCATATGATTGTTGGGTTTTCTCTGAATCTATAATTGTATGATCTACTGTACAATATAAAGCACCTCGAGGCGACTGTTGTTGTGATTTGGTGCTATATAAATAAATTGAAATGTATCCGAGGTTCGACTAATGGATGGACTCTCTTCTCCAGCACCCTGGCATAGACTTTCTCAGGGAGGCTGAGGAGTGTGATCCCTCTATAGTTGGAACACACCCTCCAGTCCCCTTTGTTAAAGGTGGAAACCATCACCTTGGTCTGCCAATCCAGGAGTACTGCCCCTGATCTCCACGCAACATTGTACGTGTTTCAACCAAGACAGCCCTACAGCATCCAGAGCGTTCAGGAACTCAGGGCAGACCTCATCCACCCCAGGGGCTCTGCCACCAAGGAGTTTTTTAAGTGCCTCATTGACCTTGCCCCCAGAGATTGGCGGGTCATCCCCTTCGTCCCCAGACTCTGCTTCCTCTACAGAAGACGTGCCAGTGGGATTAAGGAGGTCCTCAAAGTATTCCTTCCTCTGCCTGACAATTTTCTCAGTCGAGAAGAAGCCGCACTAAACAGTGTAGGTAGAACACTGCTTTCCCCTCCCGAGTCGCCTGACGGATTGCCAGAATCTCTTCGAGGCAGTCCGAAAGTCTTTTTCCATGGCCTCTCTGAAATCCTCCCACACTTGAGTTTTTGTTTTAGTCACTTCCCGCGCCGTGTTCCACTTGGCCTGTTGGAACTTATAAGATAAGATAACTCTTTATTGTCATTGCACAGCCATACATAGTACAATGAAATTGGAAAACTGTCCTACGTCGGCACTACATGTAACGTAACACGACACGATACGACACATCACAACGCAAGACAAACAACACAACACAGTATAATAGCTTAGTAATAAAAAAGAAGAATAAGTGTATTTGTATTGCACACTGTTATTATTGCACATTAATTATTATTGCACCTTGTTATAAATATAAATATTATTATTACTGTTTTAACCGTTGTTAACGGTAAGTCCAGGTAGGTAGCCAGTCAGGTCAGCTATTTGCATTGATCAGGGCTATTGCCCTGTTGTAAAAGCTGTCCTTGAGTCTATTTGTTCGGGACCTCAGCAGCCTGAACCTCTTGCCAGACGGCAGCAGCTTAAACACCCGTTGTCCTGGGTGTGTACAGTCCCGTAGGATGCTGCGTGCCCTCTTGAGACAGCGAGTGCTGTACAGGTCCTTCGGGGAGGGAAGAGGATGTCCAATGATTTTTTTTGGGCCATATTGATGACCCTCTGGAGTGCCTTTCTCTGTGCTGTGGTGCAGCTGGAGAACCACACACCGATGCAATATGTCAGCACATTTTCAATGGAGCAGTGGTAGAAGACGGTCAGCAGCTCCTTCAGGTCCATTTTTCTGAGGATTCTCAGAAAGTGGAGATGCTGTTGGGCCTTCTTCAAAACCGCAGAGGTATTAGAGCTCCATTGGAGGTCTGTGTCTATGTGCACACCCAGAAACTTGAAACTGGAGACCCTTTCCACACACTCCCCGTTGATGCTGACAGGCTGCAGCTCAGACTTCCTCCTTCTGAAATCAACTACCAGTTCTTTTGTCTTGTTGGTATTGAGCTCCAGGTTGTTATCTACACACCAATCTGACAGCCTCTGAACTTCAGCTCTGTACGCCGTTTCATCTCCCCCAGAGATGAGCCCCACCACGGTGGTATCATCTGCAAACTTGATGACTGTGTTGTCTGGGTGGGTACACACAGTCATGTGTGTACAGAGTGTACAGTAGGGGACTCAGAACACAGCCTTGTGGAGAGCCGGTGTTCAGGCTGAGGGCTGAGGAAAGATGAGGCCCCACTCTAACTCTCTGTACACGGTCTGAGAGGAAGTCTCTGATCCAGCGGCAGGTGGTAGAAGGAAGTCCGATTTCCAGCAGTTTAACTATTAGTCTGTCCGGAAGTATCGTATTGAAAGCAGAGCTAAAGTCAACAAAGAGCAGCTTGGCGTAACGACCCTGCACTTCCAGGTGAGAGATGGTAAATGGTCTGTGTTTGTATAGCGCTTTACTAGTCCCTAAGGACCCCAAAGCGCTTTACACATCCAGTCATCCACCCATTCACACACACATTCACACACTGGTGGTGTGGAGCGTTGTACCAATGGCATCTTCAGTTGATCTGTTAGCTCTGTATGCGAACTGGAGCGGGTCGAGGTTGGGTGGCAAGCAGGACATGATGTGACGCCGGACCAGTTTCTCAAAGCACTTCATTATAACAGGCGTTAAAGCAACTGGTCGGTAGTCGTTGAGGCTGCTAATGTTAGTATGCTTTGGCAGTGGGACGATTGTGGCTGACTTTAGGCACGGTGGGATGCAGGACTGGGACAGTGAAGTGTTGAAGATCTTATTAAAGACCCCAGCCAGCTGGTCTGCACACTTTTTAAGGACCCTTGCGGTTACCCCATCTGGTCCGGCGGGCTTCCTGGGGTTCACTGCCCTCAGTGTGCGCCTTACCTCATATTCCTGCACTTTGAGGCTTGGGCTGCTGCTGTTGTCCGATATTTTTGCTGCTGCTGCCTCTGGTCCCTTCACCTCAATGCGTGCGAAGAAGTGGTTCAGCTCCTCCGCAAGCGCCGCGTTACCCTCAGTCAACGTGGTATTGCAAGGTTTGTAGTTGGTTAAGTGCTGAACTCCCTGCCATACCTGTCGTGAGTTGTTGTTGTGTTGTTGTCGAAGTGGTCTTCGATCCTTCTCTTGTACGCTGCCTTGGCTTCTCTGATGCCTCTTTTCAACTCAGATCTGGCTGCACTGTAATGCATACCATCACCGGATCTAAAAGCGGCGTCACATTGCTTCAGCAGGGCCTGGACCTCTTTAGTCATCCAGGGTTTCTGGTTGGAATTGTTAAGAGTTCAAAATTGGGGATGGAGACAAGAGAAAAAACCACAATAACAACACTGGTCCGGCCGGGTTAAGTCAAACGATGATTTTAATGGTCACACACGTGGGAGATGGACACTGTACGCAGACAGCCTCAGATCTCAAAATGGTGGAGCATTGATCAAACTCTTATAGCCTCTGGTTCCCCCACCTTATCATAAAAGCCTAAACATTCACATGCTTTCTCTCACACAGCGCCTAAGCTACGACCTTTGCTCCCCGTTTATCTGCTCCTGCTGAGATGGGGCAGAAAACTCCAGTATGTTCCGTTCTCTTCTAATCAGACAAATAAGGCGATGACTTTCTGCGAACAGTATTTCTTATAACATCATAAAACAATATCATTCATCCACAATAAATCAGCAGTCTAATGTAATGCAAATCAGTTTAACTAATGCAATAGTTATCAGCTTCTAATTCAGGAGAATAATGCAAACTAAAACTACATAATAAATCACAATCTTTAATTAGGGGCATAACATGGCATAAAATAATATTATAATCTAACAGAATATACCTGGAGACGTTTGTCCACAGTGACACTGTTTACACAGAAGTTAATATATGAGAGCACTGATGTTGTGTGCTCTTCAAGGTCCTGATGTTCAAACACGCTCCAGTCCGTGTTTTCAAAACAGTCCTGCAGCTGGTGTGATGCACCTTCTGGCCAGGTTTTCAGTTTTTGTGACTGGGGGGGCTCTTCTCCTAACGGGAGTGTATGCAGGGATCAGCAGCATGGACATGTGGTCTGACAAACCTAGATGTGGTAGAGGGGTTGCTCTGTAGCCTTTTTGGATGTTGCTGTATGCTTTATCCAGTGTGTGGTTTTTTGTTTCCCCCCCCTCGTTGCGCGTTTAATATGCTGTTCAAATCTGGGGAATACTGACCTTAAATCAGCATGTTTGAAGTCCCCAGCTATAATGTGCACTGCGTTTGGGTGGGAATTCTGCTGTTTGCTTATTGTCTTATGCAGTTCCTCCATGGCCGAGTTAGCATTAGCATCGGGTGGTACATACACGGCCGTTACATGACAACAGTAAACTCGCGAGGTATGTAGACGGGTCTGCACTTCAGTCAAATATTCCAAATCCGGGGAACAATGGCTGTCTACAGTCTTTGTGTTTTTGCACCAGCTGTCATTGGTGTAGATGCATAAACCCCTTCCTTTGTTCTTACCAGAGTGGCCGTTCCTGTCGTGACGGTGGACCGTGCAGCCTGCTAGCTCAATAGCCGAGTCCGGAATCGATGGCTGCATCCAAGTCTGTGAGTAATATTAAGCTGCTGTCCCGTACACACTTGTTGACTGCATTCTGTAATCTCAGTTCGTCGATTTTGTTGGTTATGGACCTGACGTTGGAGAGGAAAATACTCAAAAGCGGTGGCTTAAATGGCTGTTTCTTTAGCCATGCTAGTGGGCCCACCCTGCAGCCACGCTTTTGCCTCCTTTGTTTATGTTTCCTCTTTGTCTTGCCGCTGGGAAGAACCAACCATGGAGACCCTGGAGCTCTCATTATGTCCTCCGTAATGCTGTGAAAGTTGTGGTAGTCCGATGTAATGCTACTTGCACAGCGTAATCCCAAGCTCAGAAGGTCCTGATGACTTTAGGTGGACTCTACTCGCCGCCATCTTGATATTAGATATCAGCTGCCCCCGGAGTCCTACAGGCTAACCAAGCCTGATAGGTAGTGATGGCCAAATGAAGCTTTCTGAAGCACTGAAGCTTGTATTGAAGAGCAGCTTGAATCCACAAAATAAAACCAACTGCTTCATAATGACTGCTCACTCTACAGAGTGGAGTTCTGTCTGATATTGGGCCGCCGTTGTGTTGCTTTGAACGTGTATTTTTTTGGTGGTTAAAAAAATGTGGTTTATTTGTTTAATAAATAATTTTGACCAGTAAACTCTCCTTGTTTAAACATGCACCATTGTGTGGTTTTTCTTTGCTTGTGACTTCTTGATGTTGGTAAATACAATAATTGAACAATACCACATTACATATAATATACATATGATAATGTACAACACATTATGGAGTATGCTTCTGCTCTGAGGTCTTGCCTCCATGCACTTATGCAATTAACCGCTAGACGGGTATATTTATAAATATTATAGGTAGAATTCTACCTGGGGGTAGAACTGATTGTGAACTGGAAAGGGAAAATGCTTATGAACTTGCAAATTAAAAACATGATGCATTTAAAGTAACCCTTCTTCATTTTTATTTAAGAAGAGAATTTGTTCCAGTGTGCGATGGCCGAACCTGTTCCTTTTCGTGGAGATAATTTCTCCTGCCTTAAGGAAAATCCCTTCACATGGCACAGAAGAGGCTGGAGTGCACAGAAACTGGTAGAGATGCAGTTATACAGTCTACCTGGGCCCCACAAACTATCAGATAAAGAAAATAAATCAATTCAATTGCTGCACATTTGGCAGACTAACATTTTCAGATTAATCAAACAATAAAATATATATTTTTACAACATTGCATGTGAAGAGTCAAGTGGAAGTTTTTCTAAAGTTATTTAATGATATGTATATTATGGAAGCAGATTTTTGACATTTTACCTTTTTCCCATTTTCAGATATAATAAACATGCACAAAACAAAAGCAAACGGCCAGAACACAAAACTGGAAAACCCACCCGATTGACGAAAATCAACTCAAAATTCTCCCACACCACAGAACCTCCTCTATTCCTCGCTGGCTCCAAATCTCTCAGTGGAATGATCAGTGGTTCGTTATCTGTCACCATCAAAACGCTCCACAAATCCCGCGAATGATTCACTTCCTTATAAACCATTGAATCAGATACCGAAGCAGTTAGGTTCTAAATGAAGCTTCGGACGTCACTGATCACGTGACTCTGGCCAAACGAATCAAGTTTCGACACAGTGCTTCTGAAGCAGCGCGTTGATCTTTCTGACACACGCACCGGAACTTCAGCTTCAAGTGGGCCATCACTACCGATAGGACTCCTTCAGCAATCACAAGCACCACATAAAACACCGGAATGACGTTGTGGACATATGAGAGACCGTACATGCGTTAACTAAGGCTAAATCAGGATAACATAAATTAGCATATGAAATGATGGTGAACTCATGTGTGGCCTACTGCTCCTACTATGGACTACATTAGCTCCTAAATGGTAAACACATTACAGTATCAGCATGAACAAAGGCAAAATGCAACACAAGTTAATACTAACTTATCATTCACGCACACATAACACCCCACAGGAATCAGTGCACCCCCAACGGTCCAACACTACTCATCTGACATTAAACTGCCCACCTTACTAACCGGATGATGTCACCAGATGGTGGGCTGGCCCAAATTAACAGAAGATTGAATATTAAATGAACAGTAGAAAAACTTATATAAACTTATAAATACCAAGTTTAGCGCTGGCACGGCTGGCAGCCTTAACCCAATTTCCCTCGGGATGAATAAAGTATAATCAATCAATCAATCAATCAATCAATAGAATTATTCTATGAACTTTGGGACCTTTTATACATTCACAGAAGAGGAGCCTGAAAACTGAAGCCTCACATTCTACTTTTAATTGTGGATTAAGCAGGGAGTTAAAGAAGGGAAAAAATGCGCTCTCTCTTTCATGTCAGGTGGTAGAGGAGGTCGCCTACTCACCGGAAGGTTGGTGATTCAATCCTCCCTCCACTCCAGGGCAGTCAAAGATATTAACCCCATGTTGCTCTCCGATGCATCCATTGTACAGGGTGGGCCATTTATGTGGATACATCGTAATAACATGGGAATGGTTGGTGATATTAAAGTCCTGTTTGTGGCACATTAGTATATGTGAGGGTCAAACTCCTAGAGATGGGTGGTGACCATGGTGGCCATTTAAAAGTCGGCCATCTTGGATACAACTTGTGTTTTTTCAATCGGAAGAGGTAATGTCACAAGAAAAAAAATGGTGAGCTTGGTTTCAACGTAATTTTATTCTATTCTAGTATCAATGTGTGTGAATGTTAGATTGAAAGCACGGAGAGCACAGAGAGCATGGAGAACGTTGCTTGTGCAAATGCATGTAAATGTGGCAAGTTGTGTAAAGCACCATCAGTGCTCAGAGTAGGAAAGAGCTTTATAAGAACCAGTTAATTTACCATTTACCAGCACTTCCAAAAAGACATCTACTGAAATCTCCTCCCCACTCCTGTGTAATCAATTATTGTAAATTTAAATGTTATCAGGAAATAATAAGGGAAGAGAGGGTTTTGAGGAAACACTGTTAAATGCTCAGTTTCTATGCCATATGTTAAAAGAAGACCAAGAGTGTGATTAAAGTGGTGGGTAGGTATGGGCAGAAATCTATACCATCGGAAACTGAATTTAAAAAAGTTAAATTTGAATTTGAATTGCTCAGATTGAATCTGAATAATAACTTGAATAAATGCTTTTAAAAACTGAATGTGAATTTGCCTAATTTGAAATTCAATTTTTTGGTTTGAACAATGAATGATCATCACTAAATTGAAATTGAATTTTATATTTTGAAAATGAATTCATTTGCTTTGAAACTGTATTTTATCCTTTAAAAATGTAGTTCTCGAATAATTTCAGATTCACTTCTCTTCATAGGTAGGTTGTCTGTGAAGGTTCTCAGTCATCCAGGTCATCGTAGTCAAAGGAGCTGGCAAAGAAAAGCGTCTGGACTTCTTTAAGTTACTTGAAGACGTTTCACCTCTCATCCGAGAAGCTTCTTCAGTTCTAAGGTCAAATGGTGGAGAGTCCCAGATATAAACCTAGTGGGAGTAACCCCCCACAGAGGGACAAAAGGACCCCCTGATGATCCTCTAATCGCCTGAGCCAAGGTGTGAAACTGGGTGTGGGTTCCAATCAGCCAGAGTTTCGGGTGTGTTCATTGTGAAAATTATCACAGACAGAAGCAGAGCAAATCAGGATGAAAGTCTCAGCCACGCTCTCCAGTGCCAAAGTCCCTCCATCCAACCTCACAATACAGGAAAAGAGGGCCGTCGCTTCCCTGAGCAAAGACCACAACATCACTGTTTTGCCAGCTGATAAGGGGAGATGCACCCTGGTCCTAAACACTACAGATTACCACACAAAGATCACTACTCTCCTCAGTGACAACAATACCTATGAAGCCTTAAAGCGAGACCCCACAAGCAGCTACAAAAAGAAAGTTCGTTGTGAAACCTGGCCCCACCTTATCATGCGAATTCCTGAGATCAGATGGCCCAGGATGTGAGTGGGCGTTAAGGCGTCTGGGAAGGGATCTCAAAACTGGATTATAGATGGCAGAGAGTTGGTGTCGTAAACCCCCGCCTCTGTTCAAAGATGGTCGCTCCCAGTGGACATAGATGGCTTCTTTCACTCCTCTTTCAAACCATCTGTCCTCTCTGTCCAAAATGTGGACATTGGCATCCTCAAAGAGTGACCTTTATCCTTAAGATGCAGATGGACTGCTGAGTCTTGTCCTGTGGAGGTGGCTCTTCTATGTTGTGCCATGCGCTTGTGAAGTGGCTGTTTGGTCTCTCCAATGTAGAGGTCTGGGCATTCCTCGCTGCACTGTATAGCATACACCACATTGTTAAGTCTGTGTTTTGGCGTTTTGTCTTTCGGGTGAACCAGTTTTTGTCTGAGCGTGTTACTGGGTCTGAAATGCACCGGGATGTCATGCTTGGAGAAAACTCTCCTGAGTTTCTCTGATACACCGGCTACATAGGGGATGACAATGTTGTTGCGTCTGTCCTTCTTATCCTCCCTCGCTGGTGTCTGGTCTTCTTTTCTGTGCCTCTTTGCTGACTTTAAGAACGCCCATTTAGGATAGCCGCACGTTTTGAGTGCTTCCTTTACATGTGTGTGTTCCTTCTTTTTCCCTTCAGGCTTAGAGGGAACATGTTCTGCCCGGTGGTGTAGGGTCCTAATTACTCCAAGTTTGTGTTCCAGAGGGTGATGGGAGTCAAAGAGGAGGTACTGGTCCGTATGTGTGGGCTTCCGGTAAACTTTGATGTTGAGGTTGCCGTTCTCTTCAATGTGCACAGCGCAGTCCAGGAAAGGCAAACAGTTGTCCTTTGTGTCTTCCCTGGTGAACTTGAAGTTTTTATCCACAGCGTTAATGTGCGCAGTGAAGGATTCCACTTCTTGTGTCTTGATTTTGACCCAGGTGTCGACCACATATCTGTACCAGTGGCTGGGTACTCTTCCTTTGAAAGAGCCAAGAGCCTTCCTTTCCACTTCCTCCATGTAAAGGTTGGCTACAATAGGTGACACGGGGGAGCCCATGGCACAGCCATGTTTTTGTCTGTAAAAGCCTTCGTTGTATTTGAAATATGTAGTGGTGAGGCAGAGGTCTAATAGTGTGCAGATCTGATCGGGGTTGAAGTTGGTCCTGTCTTCCAAGGAGCTGTCTTCTTGTAGTCGTTTTCTGACAGTCTCCACGGCCTCCGTGGTGGGTATGCAAGTGAAGAGAGAGACTACATCAAAGGACACCATGGTTTCATCTGGATCCAGGGTAAGTTTCTGGACCTTGTCGGTGAAGTCGGTGGAGTTCTTGATGTGGTGTGGGGTGTTCCCCATAAGAGGAGCAAGGATGGTAGCAAGGTGTTTTGCAATGTTATAAGTGGCTGAGTTTATGCTACTGACTATGGGTCTGAGTGGGACAGCTTCCTTGTGGATTTTAGGAAGTCCGTAGATGCAGGGTATGGCATCCCCTGGGTAAAGGCGGTGATATGCAAGGCGGTCAATAATTTTGTCCTTTTTAAAGTCTTGAAGGCAAGCTATAACTTTCTTTTTGTAGCTGCTTGTGGGGTCTCGCTTTAAGGCTTCGTAGGTATTGTTGTCACTGAGGAGAGTAGTGATCTTTGTATGGTAATCTGTAGTGTTTAGGACCACGGTGCATCTTCCCTTATCAGCTGGTAAAACAGTGATGTTGTGGTCTTTGCTCAGGGAAGCGACGGCCCTCTTTTCCTGTATTGTGAGGTTGGATGGAGGGACTTTGGCACTGGAGAGCGTGGCTGAGACTTTCATCCTGATTTGCTCTGCTTCTGTCTGTGATAATTTTCACAATGAACACACCCGAAACTCTGGCTGATTGGGACCCACACACAGTTTCACACCTTGGCTCAGGCGATTAGAGGATCATCAGGGGGTCCTTTTGTCCCTCTGTGGGGGGTTACTCCCACTAGGTTTATATCTGGGACTCTCCACCATTTGACCTTAGAACTGAAGAAGCTTCTCGGATGAGAGGTGAAACGTCTTCAAGTAACTTAAAGAAGTCCAGACGCTTTTCTTTGCAAGCTCCTTTGACTCATAGGTAGGTTCTTTTACAATTTGAGAGAAGCCAATTGAGTCTAATAACAGATTAAATGCCATGTTAAGGCTTTCATTTTTAGCATCTACATGGATGTTAAAATCACCCATAATAATTATTTTATCTGAGCTGAGCACTAAATCAGATAGAAAGTCTGAGAAATCAGCCAGAAACTCTCTCAGGTGGACGATAGATGATCACAAATAAGACTGGTTTCTGAGTTTTCCAGCTAGGGTGGACAAGGCTAAGCATCAGGCTTACAATGAATTAAAAGTCTGTCTTGGTCTTTGGTTGATTAATAGGCTGGTGTGAAAAATTGCTGCCACACCACCCCCTCAGCCTGTGCTCATGGTTAGAATAACTCGGGGGTGTTGATTCATTTAAACTAACATAATCATCCTGCTGTAAGCAGGTTTCTGTAAGGCAGAGTAAATCAATTTGTTGATCAATTATTAAGTCATGTACTAACAGAGACTTGGAGGAGAGAGACCTAATATTTAATAATCCACACCTCACCATTTTACTCTTTGGTGCAGATGTGGATACTGTATTGTTCTTTCTTTGTGATTTTTTATGTTTGTTTGTTTTTTTTCTGCTGGTTTTCAGTTTGTTTTTTGTCTGTTTAGGAGCTGACACCATCTCAAAGGGGATGTGGTTTTTTGGGGGGTAACAGGAGGAGAGAAGCTACAGAGAGGTACAGTGGGGCAAAAAAGTATTTAGTCAGCCACCGATTGTGCAAGTTCCCCCACCTAAAATGATGACAGAGGTCAGTAATTTGCACCAGAGGTACACTTCAACTGTGAGAGACAGAATGTGAAAAAAAAAATCCATGAATCCACATGGTAGGATTTGTAAAGAATTTATTCGTAAATCAGGGTGGAAAATAAGTATTTGGTCAATAATAAAAATACAACTCAATACTTTGTAACATAACCTTTGTTGGCAATAACAGAGGTCAAACGTTTACTATAGGTCTTTACCAGGTTTGCACACACAGTAGCTGGTATTTTGGCCCATTCCTCCATGCAGATCTTCTCGAGAGCAGTGATGTTTTGGGGCTGTCGCCGAGCAACACGGACTTTCAACTCCCGCCACAGATTTTCTATGGGGTTGAGGTCTGGAGACTGGCTAGGCCACTCCAGGACTTTCAAATGCTTCTTACGGAGCCACTCCTTTGTTGCCCGGGCGGTGTGTTTTGGATCATTGTCATGTTGGAAGACCCAGCCTCGTTTCATCTTCAAAGTTCTCACTGATGGAAGGAGGTTTTGGCTCAAAATCTCACGATACATGGCCCCATTCATTCTGTCCTTAACACGGATCAGTCGTCCTGTCCCCTTGGCAGAAAAACAGCCCCATAGCATGATGTTTCCACCCCCATGCTTCACAGTAGGTATGGTGTTCTTGGGATGCAACTCAGTATTCTTCTTCCTCCAAACACGACGAGTTGAGTTTATACCAAAAAGTTCTACTTTGGTTTCATCTGACCACATGACATTCTCCCAATCCTCTGCTGTATCATCCATGTGCTCTCTGGCAAACTTCAGACGGGCCTGGACATGCACTGGCTTCAGCAGCGGTACACGTCTGGCACTGCGGGATTTGATTCCCTGCCGTTGTAGTGTGTTACTGATGGTGACCTTTGTTACTTTGGTCCCAGCTCTCTGCAGGTCATTCACCAGGTCCCCCCGTGTGGTTCTGGGATCTTTGCTCACCGTTCTCATGATCATTTTGACCCCACGGGATGAGATCTTGCGTGGAGCCCCAGATCGAGGGAGATTATCAGTGGTCTTGTATGTCTTCCATTTTCTGATGATTGCTCCCACAGTTGATTTTTTCACACCAAGCTGCTTGCCTATTGTAGATTCACTCTTCCCAGTCTGGTGCAGGTCTACAATACTTTTCCTGGTGTCCTTCGAAAGCTCTTTGGTCTTGGCCATGGCGGAGTTTGGAGTCTGACTGTTTGAGGCTGTGGACAGGTGTCTTTTATACAGATGATGAGTTCAAACAGGTGCCATTCATACAGGTAACGAGTGGGGGACAGAAAAGCTTCTTACAGAAGACATTACAGGTCTGTGAGAGCCAGAGATTTTCCTTGTTTGAGGTGACCAAATACTTATTTTCCACCCTAATTTACGAATAAATTCTTTACAAATCCTACCATGTGAATTCATGGATTTTTTTTTCACATTCTGTCTCTCACAGTTGAAGTGTACCTCTGGTGCAAATTACTGACCTCTGTCATCATTTTAAGTGGGGGAACTTGCACAATCGGTGGCTGACTAAATACTTTTTTGCCCCACTGTATGTAGCAGTGCAACTCTGCTTCCTGGTCCCAACTCTGGATAGTCATATTTTGGGGGGTTTAATAAATTAAATTCCCCACCAAACTGATGACATGCTATGGATCATAAGCCAGTTTTGGAAGCTGAGGATAAGATTGCTAGGACATCTGACTCTGACTGCTGTCTGAACAAGACTACTTAACAAGACTACTAGGTGCTTACACCCAAACCAATATATATCATAGTTACATTTAATAATTTTTGGTATAATGAGCTGTTTTTGTAGCATTAAACAAGTGCCAATATTGTGGTAGTAAACTCATAAACAATAACCTACCTACTCTTACAGCTTACCTTTTGTGCTGGCCATCTTTCTGATTCTGACATCAGCATAAGTCACATCTTCAGGGGGAGCAGAGTTGTTACCTCCTAAGCAGAGAAGAAGGAAAAGACACAGACACATGTTAACAAGACTGAACTACCTGTTAAAATGTTTTCAGGTGGTTTTGCTATTCCTGCAGTCAGTCAGGATTGTGCAAGGGTTGAAAATCATTATATTGTTCAGTAAATGATTTAATAAAACTTTTTTAATTATTCTTATTCTTATATACACACTGTGATTGTGCTCATATGAGTTGGCACTCCGTCTTTTGAGGGTCGAGAGCTTCGTTCAGCCTAATTGTCTGAATTGATATATTGCAGGATGACGTAGAAGTGCAGAGAGATTTCCAACATGCTTACACAAATCACAATTGAAAATGAGTAGCACCCCAGGCCAGCCGAGAGATATAATCTCTCTAGCGTGTCCTGGGTCTGCCCCGGGGCCTCCTCCCAGTGGGACATGCCCGGAACACCTCGCCCAGGAGGCATCCTTGTCAGATGCCCGAACCACCTCAGCTGGCTCCTTTCGATGTGGAGGAGCAGCGGCTCTACTCTGAGCGAGGCTGAAACCGCTTCTCTGGTGAGGCTGGTGAAGAAAAGAGATGAGTTGGGGCCGGAGGTGCCAAATTACATCATTCCCGCCTCCCTCACTTGTGATGGCCATCTCAAATAGGCCCAGAGAGCAGCATTGCCTCGTTGCAACAGCACTTTGCAGATGTATTCTTCCCCCTGCCCGGCCGCACGTCGCTCATTGAACATCATTTTGAAACGCAGCCTGGCGTGATGGTGCGTTCTAGGCCTTACAGGCTCCCTGAACATAAAAGGCAAACTTTTCAGTGGGTATTTAATTAAAGGCTGAACTTGTGAGTAATAGAAGAGTTGCACAGACCCTGGTTCTTGTGGTGAAGAAACATGGCTCTATACGGTTCTTTGTCAACTATCGCAAGGTTAATGACGTGTCACACTTTGATGCTTATCCCATGCCCTGGGTAAACGAGCTCCTGGACTGGTTAGGCATGGCCCGTTTTTTCACTCACTAGATTTAACAAAGGCTACGTTCACACTGCAGGTCTTAATGCTCAATTACGATTTTTTGATTAAATCCGATTTTTTGTGTCTGCTCGTTCACACTACAAATAAAATGCGACAGCAAACGCGCTCTAGTGTGAACGCTCACAGCGGCCCGCATGCGCAAAAGAAGACCTCACACACAACGCGCTCTGTTTAGACCCAGAGCAAACACTATTGTTTGACTGATGGCCCTTAATATAAAGACTTCGGACTTTACGTTTCCCAATTTTTGCTTTAAGTTTTTTTGTTATTTACATAATAATGTAAATAACCTAATAATGATCCTTATTGCTGTTTTAGAGGAGCGCTGCTTCAAAGGATAGCTGCAGATTTCTGTCAGAATCTGCAGATTATACAGAACAAATAAAATGTTCACGTTGTCTTCCCAACAGTTTCACTGACATCTACACTGGATGGCCAGGAAGCGTTCACGACGTCTTCTCAGGCGCTTCCCCGGCGCTGATAATTGGCGTCTGTCTTGTGTCAGTGACGTAAAAGACAGATTTAATGCGACATGACCGTTCAAACAGCAGTCGCATTCTAAAACATCAGATATGTATCGGATTCAGTACCACATACGAAAGTGACCCAGATCAGATTTGAAAATATCGGATTTGTGCTGTTCACACTGTCATACCATGATCGGATATGGGTCGCATAGGGTCAAAAAAATCGGATTTGATGCGTTTTCGCCTGCAGTGTGAACGTAGCCCAAGGGCTACTGGCAGATTCCCTTGTCTGTAGAGTCCAAGGAAAAAAAAACATCTTCCCCACTCCGTACGGTTTGTACCAATTCATTGCACTTCCGTTCGGCTTGTTCAGAGCGCCGGCCCCCTTTCAGCGCCTCATGGGCCGAGTACTGCGTCCGACCACTGCGTATGCTGCCGCCTACCTGGATGACGTGATCATCCACAGTGACACCTAGGCGGAGCATGTGGAGTGGGTGGCCGCGGTACCAGAGTCCCTGAGGTAGGCGGGGCTCATGGCCAACCCGAAGAATTGTGGGGTTGGATGGAGGAAGGGACAGTATATGGGGTACAACTTGGGGGGCTAGGCAACCTGACTTTGACTTTGAAGATGGTTCCTGTGTGTTTGGCACGCTGTCTATCGCTCTCTTTTATTTGTTTTATTTTATTCCTTTTAGTTATTTTTTGCAACATGTCAGCCCTACATTGTCTTATGATCGCCAAACATTATTGGAAATAGGTTTATCCATTACGTTTTGGCTCAGTTTTGAAACGACAATCCAGGCTTTCTGCCTCCCTATTTGGAAGTAACACCACTGCACTGGCGTTTGTCATGTATTTAACCTCCTAGGACCTGCCGTCCACATATGTGAACATCACATTTTGGGTTATTTAGACCAAAATACTCAATTTTGCTCTACATGGGCCTGATATCCGCTTACAAGGACATTATACTGCTGCTGTTCTATCAAAGATTTAAACGAATATCCTCATATGTGGCTCTTATTTTTCTTAAAAACAAAAATAAGGTAAAAAAAAAATCTGTTAATTCTTTGTTTTTACATTCATTGGGCCCCAATATGCCCAAATATCAAAGAGAAATTAAAAATGCATGTCGTGGAAGAGTTCGGGTCTTAGGAGGTTAATATATATATATACCGTATTTCCCGGACTACAAAGCGCACCTGAATATTAGCTGCACAAGCTAAAATCAGGGGAAAATCCTGTTTTGTACATACATTAGCCGCGCCTGACTAAAGGCTGCAGGTGTTTCAATGTTGACTTATCATCTTATCATATGTAAGAGAATATGCACAAAGGGAATTGTCAGGAAAGAGATGGCTGTTTGGAGACACACCCCTTTTATTAATATTTTGAAAAACAAGTTATGGGTACATATTTGCATAACCTTTTAGGTATATGTACAAGTAGCGGTAATTACAAGTACGAAACATGTACTGTGCTTCATAAACGAGTAACAAATGTAGTACATAACAATAACCTACAGCACACCAGAACAATAGATCCGGCCTACCTTTTAGGCTCAGGTGCAGTCACACGGCTTTAACAAGAAGAAAAGTCAGTCATTCACCATCTTTCTCTTCTTCCTGCACTAAAACCACCAAAGTCCTCTCCTCCAGTGTCGGAAACGAACAGGCTCAGGGTGGCTTCATCATCCACTCTCAGCTTCTTTCCTTCGTTGTCACTTTCAAAACCAAAGAAATCCTCGTTGTCAGAGTCGAACACCCTCAGAAGGGCCGTGGCGGTGTCCTCCTCTCCATCATGCAGCAGTCCAGCCCTTCGAAATCCGTTGGTGATCGTGGATGTTTTCACACTTTTCCACACTGTCAGATTCCACCGGTGGAGTTGAGCATAACTTGCTTTTCGCAAGTTTATCGCCGCACATCATCCACGACTCCCGCTGAACGCGTAGCGCTACTTTGAAGTTTGTTTTTCGCGCTACTTGTACGGCACTATGTTGCCTGGCGGATGGACACGTGACCAACATACCACTCTTGAACCCCGATACTGTGTGTCTGATCACATGCCCTTCCGCCAGGCAACGTAGTGCCGTACAACAGCGGAACAAACAAAACAAATCGTCTTGCGATATGACAAAAATCAGGGACAATCCATAGAAAAGCCGCACCTGACTAAAAGCCGCAGGGTTCAAAGCTTGTGCAAAAAGTAGCGGCTTATAGCCCGACAATTACGGTATATATATTTAATGTTTATTTGCGGATTATATTGTTTTATGAGAGGCCCAGACTTGACCAGGTCACAGGCAGACAGGAACTTCATGTTTTTGTAGTGAAGGAAACGGTTTCCAAGGCCTAATCCGTGGATCGACTTCCTTCGAGGCGTGGACGTCTATCAGCAGAGAATGTACCTTCACCTATCAGCAGAGAATGTCCCTTAGTCTGTAACACAGTCAAATATATTCTCAAGTAATATTCAAGCATGCCATTCAGCGTGTTAGTACGAGCTCGGGAGCAGCTTGGGAGAACAAGAAAACAGAGACTGCTTCAGGTTGTCTTCCCAAATTGACTCAACTTTATTCACAAGTACAACAGTTTATATAGAGGGTAAAATTCATGAGACAGCAGATTATCAGTTTAAACCAGTACAGACCAAGATAAGGGAGCGTCTTCCTGCCCTTGGGTGAAGAAGCATCCTTTGTGTAGTTTATCAGTTCAGCTACAATTGTGATTATCTCAGCGACATATTTTCAAGGCACAAAACAAAGAGTTCTTTCATTAGTGAAATCTGAAACAAACCATTTGGCCTTCAACAGGCGTCTAAAAGATTAAGAAACTAATGTAGCTGAGGGAGTGATCTCTGTGGTATTTCAACCTTGTACCAGCCTGTGATTCTCACACATCAATTCTTGGGTCAAAGAGAAAAATAACTAAAACAAAGGGGCCTTATTGAATGACAGAGTTTTCCTGCATAATGTCACTATAAAACAATATCCAGTAAATGCTCCCATGGTACTAAAATACCTAACATGTAGTATATTAGGAGCAGACAGAGTGAAACTAAATTCAGACGAAGGGTGACAGGTTGCCCTGGCAACAGACCTCAAAAAGGGGAAGTTATTGCAAACTGCACAGGAAGTTTTAGTGCACAGGGATGTTAATAAATCAGACACAGAAAAGAGGAACTGAGTAGAAGGAGTTGTTTGTATCGAAACTAAGTGCATGACGTGCAGTGGAACAATATATATAACAATGCTGGCTTCTAATGATTTCAGATTTGAGCTTCTCTGGGTGTGCTCAGTCTCCATATTCCGGGATATGTAAAATTAAAGATCATTTTTAAGTAAAAGACCACTTTGAGCCGTGTCTTTTTTGGCCGTAAAGAATACAAAAGAACTGGGATTTAATACTTGGTGCCAGTGACCCAGATTCTTTTGCGGCTGAGGGGACTAATTTGGAGCTTAAGGTACGATCTGATAAGAGGCAGACAACAGACCGGTCTAAAAGATTTAAAGGTAGGCACAAGCCTGTTCAAAGGAAAAGCGAAATTGTGCATATTGGATGAATTCTAAATTATTTGTTCGCCGAATTTAGGATTGTTACCGTTAAATTGGCTCAGTAGTGGAAATTAAACTAAATTATAAAATCTGTTAAGTAGATTTCAGGTGACATGTCCATGATAATTTTGGGTAATTAAAAATAAATAAAAGTAAAGTTTGGGGATATTTGACAAAATTTACTGTGATTAATTTTAGGGTGAAGTTAAAAGTTGTTGTGACCTATGTTTGAAGTTGGTGTGTTATGTGTGTGTTACGTCAGCCAAGAAAAGAGATTAGATTAGTACATTTGGTCAGGGAATTTTATTCCCACATTGATTATACATTTGACCTGAGCATCAGATAATAAATTGGCGGTTAGAGTCCGCAGTGATGCTTCTAGAATTATTTAAATTACTTAGGACGGGAACGGCGATTCCTAGGAGCGTGGTTGCTTAGCATGTCACAGCGACTCCTGGTGGCGGATGCGTCACCAGGCCTGGCGACGTCCAGATTAGTTCAGGTGGTGCCCGTGGGACTTCGGGTACCCGTTAAAAATCCTTACCGTGCTTTTTGACCGACAGGGGCGGGGCCCCGGGCGTGACCATTCAACGTGGCCGACAGGTGAGCCTTAAGTAAAGCTTTAAGGCTTAAGTTTATACGCTTCCTGTCGAGCTGTGGGAAGCGCTTATAGACCCGGACAGATAACGGCTACAATTGACCAGCAAGGTGGGCGAACCTGGGCTTAGATGTTTTTAAATTAGTCGAAATGGTAGGATGACAAGTACTAGAGGAAGATGAAGTGAAGTTGTGATATGGTAATGGAAATAATTTATCTTGGCAGTTAGTGGCAGTCTTTTGTTAGATATATAAATGTGTGAATGTATAAATGAAGTGTAAAATTGTTATTGGGATGAATGATTAAAGGTGCACATTGTTTTGAGAGAAAAGTGTGTGTGAGACGACGAAGTTCAGCGAAGTGTGTAAAATGCTGATGAAAGTATTGCGTGAATGATGCTACAAAACTGAGCTGAAAGAATGGTGATATGTGTGGAAAACTGTTAATCGTCCTGATGTCTGAAAGAGCTCTGCTGAGCACGCTGAAGATTGTGATGTGAATGCTTGCAAATCCAAAGAGCTTAGTATATTTAAATGTGTGTATGCGTGTACTGAGAGTATTTTTTTTTTATATATATAAACATTTAGCAGAATTACAGAGGGTTTATAGACTGTAAATACAAAAAAGAGTTTGATTAGGCTGGAGAAACAGATGAAAAATATGAATGTGTGTGGCTGTGTGTGTGTGTGGCAGGAAGTGGATAACTTTGCATGCCCATAAAAGGACACTGGCTGATGTGTGTAGTGTGGGACCAGAGAGAGAGAGACTTAGGAAGGAATGTCTTAAGAAAACGTAATAAAAATGATATTAATTAAATGTTTTAGTGTGTTAATGTCATGATCCTGGGTCATTTTGACCCAGCCTTTTGTGTTTCCTTGAAGTTCATTTTGTGCCTTGTGTTTATTCTGATTTTGTATCTGTTTAGGGTTGAACCTGAAGTTTAGTGTTCTATCAGCCCTACCTGTGTCTGTCCTCGGTGCTCTGTTTATGTCCCCGTGTTTGTGTTGTAAATCAGTCTGTGTGTTTCCTGTTTTTACTTTGAAGGTTCGTGTTCTGGATTTCCTGTGCTATTCTGAAGGTCTGTGTCTGTTGTCATTGTGTTCAGCTTGTGTCCTTCAGTCATCATGTGTATTAGGTTGAGCTGTTCTTCCCTCCTGTGTGTCATTACCCGATTACCTTGTGTGTGTATATTTAGTGGGTGTCAGTCTGTGCTCGTTGTCGGCTTGTCTGCATCTCTCTGCATCTCTCCCCGTTTCCTGAGGATTTCAAGTTTGCTCTTTAGTTTCTCCCAGTTTACGTTTCCGTTAGTATTTCTCATGCTTCGTTGTCTGTTCCTGCCACTGCCACCTGTAAATAAACTCTCACTCATATCATCAGTCGGCTGCCTGCACTTTGGGTCCTCCTTTCATTCCACAACACAACTGCTGCCCTAGCCGTGACAGTACGAGCCGACCAAAACATGGACCCAGCGGCATCCGCACCTTCCAAGGAGCTCCAGGAGGAACTAACTGACTCTGTTTCGAGGTTGGTTAACCTGTGGCTCGAACATGAGGGAGAGGGATTTCACCGCGCTGTGGAAGCCAGGCTACAGCAATTAATCTTTATTCACCCCTGGCTACTGGACTCTCTTCACCCGCTCGTGCAGGATTTTATCCTCCACGAGCTTCACCTCCACCCCCCAGCTGCTACCGCTCACCTGCTCAGCTCGACGGAGGATCTGCGGCCCGGCCCGCCGGATGTGAAATTACCCGGCCGGTCGGAGCAATCTCCAAGAAGGAAGCGACGTTCGCGCCGTCGGCCCGTCACCCCACAGCCGGATGTTGGGACTTCAAAACTGCCGGCTGTGGTGATGGAAAGGAGACTGTTTCTGTTTTGCCATACCTCGTGACTGTTGATACCGGGGCTGTGTTTTTTCAGTTAGCTGCCCAGCCAGAAGCTCAGCCGTCACCTCCATCACATTCTGCCTCACTACCCATAGCTCAGTTACAGTCACAGCCAGACTTACTACAAACTATGTTACAGTCCTTAGCCCAGTTGGTAGAGGAATCATCAGCCTTATCATCAGCTCAGCCACCTATTCAGCCATCATCTTCACCAACTCATCCGGTGCAGCAAGTCTATTCAACCCATAAAGAACTGTTCTACAACCTCTAATCCTAAGCAGAGAGACAAACCGCACGATATTGTAACCAGTCCTCAGAAGCTGGCCATTTCAGAGACTGTGACGCACTCCAGGGCTTCCCCAGAGGCTGGGTTTCAACCCTCAGACCACTCTGGACCCCTGAAGGCTTAGAACCCAGCTGAGGACTGCACCCGGCTGTCGCTGCCTGAGCACATTCCACAACACGACTGCTGCCCCAGCCGTGACAGTTAATACAGGTGGACTCTTCTCAACTTGAAAACATGAGTACAGCGGCAAAATGATAGATTAACAGAACTGGGATGAAAACAGGCCAGGCTTTGGCTCAAAATTTGACACCTTCACCTCTCATTATGGCCTTATCCTGAGAAGAAGCTTAAAGGACAGTCAATCTCCTGATGAAGACAGAAGACAGACAGAACACTGTATACTTGAAGAATTAACAGCAGGCAAAAAGACAGTGCAACTGACCTATAACACTGAAGACTCCAGCAGCAGCATGTAATAATAATGCACTGGATTTTTTATAGTGCTTTTCACGGAACCCAAAGCGCTTTTCCATTATTCATTCACTGTCACATTCACACACTGGTGGAGGCAAGGGAGTGATTTAAGTCTGATTTCAGACTATATAAGTATTAATTAAACCAAAAATAGGGCAAAACCTTTGTGGCCCTAGTTCTAATCCCCACAACATATGGATAGATTAATAAGCAAAATTTTCTGTGTTTAAGATTTTTGAGGTTGTTGTTTGAGTGATGGGTTGATTCGGTCGGTTAGGTTTGGGTAGTTTTCTTATTTTAATAGAGGGAGTTTTATTAAACTTGGACATGTCTAAGGGGGCCCATTATTTTTGTAACAGTGCACTTAGAGAAAACCTGTCAGGTGATTATGTTTTAGTAAGTAAGTAAGTAAAATTTATTTATATAGCACTTTTTTAAGACAAAACGCTGTTACAAAGTGCTTCACAAGAAAACATGTCAAACAAACAATATAGCAACATAAAGAAAGTATAAAAGCATATCAAAAAAAAAAAGCAATAGTACAATATAAATATAAAATAAAACAACATGTTACGCATTAACATTTCCCAAATGCCTGTCTAAACAGATGAGTTTTAAGCTGTTTTTTGAAAGAAGCCATCGTGTCGATGGTGCGTAGTGGGGGGGGTAAACCATTCCACAGTATAGGAGCCAGGGTTTGAAATGCGTGATCCCCCTTTGTTTTCAGACGAGTCCGTGGGATAGATAGACGACCGCTATCAGTGGATCTAAGAGTTCGCTTTGGAGAATAGAGCTGGAGAAGCTCCGAGATATAGATGGGGGCCCCACCTTGTAGAGACATAAACGTAAAGGTGAGGATTTTGAACTTATATCTATACTCAACCGGAAGCCAATGCAGGGATTTTAGTATAGGAGTGATATGGGAAAATTTATTGCTATGGGTCAAAAGCCTTGCTGCAGCATTCTGAACCGCTTGGAGCCGATTTAGTGAGGCCTTAGATACGCAGGAAAAGAGTGCATTACAATAATCCAGCCGGGAGGAGATAAAGGCGTGGACAAGCATCTCCAGTTCGGTTGTGGAGACAATAGTCCTGAGTTTGGCAATATTTCTTAAGTGAAAAAAGCAAGAGCGGGTCACGGATTTAACATGGACATCAAAGGACAAAGATTGGTCGAAAATTATCCCAAGATTCCGGGCAGTGGCTTTTATCGACGATGAAAAAGCACCCAGATGTTGACTAATCTGTGGCTTGATATTCTCCGGGGCTAGGATTAAGCACTCGGTCTTGTCTGCGTTCAACTGCAGAAAATTGTTTGTCATCCAAAGATTGATTTCCTTAAGACAGTCCATAAGAGTGGATAGCTTGTCTAATTCCCAGGATTTAAAAGAAATGTATAGTTGGATGTCGTCCGCATATAAATGATAGGAAATATTTTTGAAACCGCTAATGATCCGGCCTAAGGGAAGAATATATAGTGAAAATAATAGGGGGCTTAGAACCGAACCTTGTGGAACTCCACATAGAAGCTTAGCCACGTCTGATTGGAGGTTTCCCACTGAAACTAGAAGCGTCCTATCTTCCAGAAATGAGGTGAACCACTTTAGAACAGATCCTGATATCCCTACCGTGCAGTTTAAGCGATCGATTAAGATCTGATGGTCAACGGTATCAAAAGCTGAGCTAAGGTCCAGAAGAACCAGGACTGAGCAATCACCCCTGTCTGCAGCCATCAAGAGGTCATTTGTGACTTTCAGCAGAGCTGTTTCTGTAGAGTGTAATTTTCTGAAACCCGATTGAAATTTATCAAGAATGTTATGCTTCTCCAGCGCTTTCTTTACTTGTAGCCAAACAACTTTTTCTAGGATTTTTGAGATAAAAGGAAGTTTTGAAATGGGCCTGTAGCTTGACTGAAGTGTTGGATCCAGGTTAGGCTTTTTCAGCAGAGGTTGAATAACCCCCTGTTTAAAGCACCTGGGGACAGAGCCAGATAGCAATGAATGGTTTATCAGCGTGACCACAGAGGGCCCGATGGTCTCAAAAACTTTACAGAATAAACGAGTAGGTAAGACATCAGCTAAACTCGTTGAAGGATTCAATTGAGTCAGTGTTTCCAATAAATCCTCTAAAGAAACTGGGAGGAAAGATTCCATAATTATGGGGTGTGGACGATCATGGTTGGTGGGGTTTCCTGAGGGAGTTATGTTATGTCTTAGGCAACTAATCTTATCTTGGAAAAATTTTAAAAATTCACTGCAGTCCTTATCTGAAGAGACGGGTGTACATGGCGTTGGGGGGGAGACAAAGCTACTCACTGTATCAAAGACAATTTTCGGGTTTCTTTTTCCTACTGCAAGTAGTTGAGAGAAGTAGGTGGCTCTTGAATCTGACACCATGTCATTAAAGGTAGATAATAGTTCTTTTAAGTGAAGCTTGTGAACCTCGAGTTTTGTGATTTTCCACAGGCGCTCGGTTTTACGGCATATTCGCCTAAAGCTGCGGATAGCTTCTGTAAACCAGGGTGGGCGTTTGACAGTACTGCCTTTCCTGATTTTAAGAGGAGCCACTTTATCTAGAATTTTTTGACATTGTGAATTGAAGGAGGTCATCTGCTGATCTATATCGTCTGTTTCAGATAAATTGTTAACAAACAATTCCCTAAATTCTTCTACCGCTGAGTCGCTGATTAATCGTGAACGCTTCTCATAAACAGAGGGTAGAGTGTCATAAGTAGAAGAAAGATCAAATAAAAGGTATTTATGATCACTAATAAAAATGTCTCTGCAATGAACTGGGCCGATATCCAGACCCAGTGATAATATCAGGTCCAGGGTGTGGCCACCACTGTGTGTTGGCCCAGTCACATGTTGGACAAGGTTAAAAGAGTCTAAGAGAGTAAGAAAATCCGAAGCGGCGTGACATGAACTGTCGTCAACATGAAGATTGAAATCCCCCAGCAGAAGAATTTTTTCCAGCTTAATGGTGGAGGATAGAAAATCCCCAAACTCCACTAAGAAACTCCTAGCTAGTCCTGGTGGCCTATAGATTAAAATCACATAGAAGGGATGAGTCCTATTGATCTTCATCATCTGGATTTCAAAGGAGTTAAAGGAGGGGGTCTTTACCAGCCGACAAAAAAAGGAGTTTCTAGAAATAACTGCCAACCCACCACCACGTCCTGAGAGACGCGGTGTGGTTAAGCACTTACAGTCTGCTGGACACAGTTCTTTGAAATGGACAAATTCCATATTCCGCTGCCAAGTTTCAGTTAGGAACATAAAGTCCAGGTTATTCCTAATGAAAAGGTCGTTGAGAACAAATGCCTTATTTGAGATCGAGCGGCAGTTTAATAGAGCCATGTTAATCGGCGGTGCTGGAGTGTCACTGTTTACACCCTGAGGGGCTTGGTGTAGGTTCGCACTGCATACTCCTCGGGGTTTTTTACCGTTTAGTATAATCCGTGGGACAATAGGACGGTCACTCACATGGTCTGGAAAAACTGTTTTCAGACACGGCGTCCTGATGAAGCCCATGCGAGGAGACTGTGCATTAAGCTGGAGGTCCGCCTTAGCAAAAACATCCACTGTTGAGAACTCCAAGCAGGCCGTTTTGTGTTTTGATGAGCTGATAATCAGCTCTCTTTTTCTAATTTTTGTTGTAAGCGGGCCTGCAAGAGTGAAATAACAGCGCTGTAAAAAATTTCCAGGAGAAAAAATATAAGGTGGGCTTTTCCAGATTACAATGGGCTGAGGAAAAGGCTACCTGCGGGAACCTGATCAGGTTGTAAGTCCCTGTCTAAAAGGATTGTAGCGATTTGATCCAGTAAAAGAGCATAAAGAACTATTTTCCTAAAAAAAAAGAAAAAGAAATAATAAACAAAACAAAATAAAACAAATGAATGAGCTCATGTTGCTGAGGGTGGAGAATCTGATTATTTGCGCGGGAGTCTCCACTATCAGCAATATCTGGTGTGAATGTGTGTGACTGGACCAAGAGTAGGATGAATAAATGTTGACAAACAATTCACCGCCCTGGCAATAGAAAGGGGATGCTTTGCTCTGCTTTGCTTTGTTTTGCTTTTGCCATGAGCAGGAGGAGCGGAAGACTTAATTCTGGGGATGCTGATGTTTACTTTAAGAAAATTCGGTTTTATTGACTGGGTTTAGATTATGGCACTAGATTATATTGTTTGGAAAATGCCAAATGCTAAGGGGGAGACAATTTTTGATATAACTCATGCCATTAAGAAAATAGGCCACTGTAGAAGTCAATTACTGATAACTGTTCTGGCCTAATTTTTTTTTATAACACAGGTATTACAAGTGGGAAATATGAGTTTTAAAATGAAGTTAGAGTTAACACACAGGTGTTGTTTCTAGGCAGCTCTGAATGGAGCCAGGAGTTTAAAAGATTTAACATGATGATTTCACTGATTTTATTCCTAAACACAGGTTTGGAAACCCGGAGCAAATGTACCCGAGAAGAGAATTGCTGAGGGTTTTAGAGAAATAACGTGACTAAGCTTTTCTTTTCAATTTTATAAGAGGTGGTGAAGTATTTTCAGTATTTTTAGTTTTAGTAGTTGGTTTTAGCTTATTTGACACATAAGGTGTGTCAAGAAGGGGTGATTTTGGGTTTAATTTGAAATAAGGGGCTTTATGATCATGTTAGGACTTTCTGGGTGTTTGATAATTTAGCTATGATAAAACTTACACATAAGTGATTGCTTTTATGCCTAAACTTATTTGATTAAAAATGTTAGTTTTCTCTTTGATCTTTTAGTAGAATAAGCGGTTATAATGAATTTCTTCTGATCTATTGGGAAAGGTGACAGGGTGTAAAGGTCAATGAAGATGCTTGCAGAGACAGATAACATGTACTGTGACTTGTAGGTCAGAGGTAAGGCACATTCTGCTTGGAAACTTTCGCACTTGCAGAAGCAATGGTTTTGTGTACAGGATGTTGATAATCAGATAAGAGGAGAAGAGAGCGAGCAACAGGAAACACCTGGAGGGACGTGAAAGCGGCGCTGTAAGTGTGTTAAAGGTGTTAAAATGTTCTTTACTGAGATGAGTAACATTGAAGAATATATATAAATAAAAGTCAAAAACCTGGTTCAGCATGAATGACTGAATTGAGATATTGTAGGGATGACCTTGAGGGCCGATGGATAGATGCTAACACCCTTATATACATAGTTAGGTTAATCCTTTTGATTAGAGAGTCCCAAACATGATAGGTTGAACTAATTTTGTATAATGAAGAGAACAATTGATGAACATAATAAGTTAGGGAGGCGTAGTAGGGAAAGGTGTTTTGTTTCCTTTGCAGGAGATTTTGGGACCACAGCGACCACAGGGGTGGCGAGACTCCAGGGAGCACCGGACCGAATGGAACCACCAGAGAGGGGCACCCAAAAGAAGCACAGAGCACCACAGTTGAATAAAATTTGTTGTTTACGAGATTAAAAGCTTGTTAAGGCAAGGCAAGGCAAGGCAAGGCAAATTTATTTGTATAGCACAATTCAACAGCAAGGTGATTCAAAGTGCTTTACAGAGACAGTAGAAACAAAAACAAATAAAAAGCATGATTTAAAATTGATTAAAACAAGCAAATAAACTAACTAACTAATTAACAAACAAACAAACAAACAAAACAGTATATAAAATCAAAACAGATAAAATCAGAACAGTAGATAAAATCAGTAGTTAATGTAAGTTTTGAAATTTAAGCTTAAAAGTGTGGATTTGGTGCTTTATTCAAATGCAGCTGAGAACAGGTGAGTCTTCAACCTGGATTTAAATAAACTGAGTGTTTCAGCTGATCTGAGGCTTTCTGGGAGTTTGTTCCAGATATAAGGAGCATAAAAGCTGAATGCACCTTCTCCGTGTCTGGTTCTGACTCTGGGAACTGATAAAAGACCGGATCCAGATGACCTAAGGGATCTGGAAGGTTCATACTGGGTCAGGAGGTCATTGATGTATTTTGGTCCTAAACCATTCAGGGCTTTATAGACCAGCATCAGAACTTTAAAGTCTATCCTCTGACGGACAGGCAGCCAGTGTAAAGACCTCAGAGCTGGACTGATGTGGTCCACTTTTTTGGTCTTAGTGAGGACTCGAGCAGCAGAGTTCTGAATGAGCTGTAGTTGTCTGACTGATTTTTTAGGTAGACCTGTAAAGATGCTGTTACAGTAATCAAGCCTACTAAAGATGAATGCATGGACTAGTTTTTCCAGGTCCTGTTGAGACATCAGATCTTTTATCCTTGAAATATTCTTGAGGTGATAGTAAGCTGACTTTGTTATTGTCTTAATGTGTTTTTCTAAGTTTAGGTCTGCATCCATCACTACACCCAAATTTCTCGCCTGGTTTGTGGTTTTTAGATGTATAGATTGAAGTTCTCTGGTGACCTGTAATCGTTTTTCTTTGGCGCCAAAGACTATTACCTCAGTTTTGTTTTTGTTTAGCTGGAGAAAATTGTGGCACAACCAGTCATTGATTTCCTCAATGCATTTACCAAGAGCCTGTACAGGGCCTCGGTCTCCTGGTGACATTGTGATATATATTTGTGTGTCATCTGCATAGCTGTGATAGTTTATTTTGTTGTTGTTTATAATCTGTGCCAGTGGGAGCATGTAAATGTTAAACAGAGGGGGTCCCAAGATGGAACCTTGGGGAACTCCACATGTGATACTTGTCTGCTCAGATGTGAAGTTACCTATTGATACAAAGTATTTCCTGTTTTCTAAGTATGTTTTGAACCAGTTTAGTACAGTTCCTGAAAGACCTGTCCAGTTCTCCAGTCGTTTGAGTAATATGTTGTGGTCAACTGTATCAAATGCTGCACTGAGATCCAGTAAAACTAAGACTGACATTTTTCCACTGTCTGTATTCAGACATATGTCATTAAACACTTTGGTCAGAGCGGTTTCAGTGCTGTGGTTCTGTCTAAAACCTGACTGGAAGGCATCGTAGCAGTTATTCTGTTTTAAGAAGTAACTGAGCTGTTGAGAAACTGCTTTTTCAATGATCTTACTTAAAAATGGGAGATTTGAGATCGGCCTGTAGTTGTTCATTTGTGTCTTGTCAAGATTGTCCTTTTTCAGTATAGGTTTGATTACAGCAGTTTTTAGTGATTCTGGAAACACACCTGATAATAAAGAAAAGTTGACGATCTGTAACAGGTCTGACTCTAAAGTCTGTGAGACCTTTTTGAAAAAACTTGTTGGCAGGACATCTAAACAGCAGCAGGAGGAGTTCAGTTGACCTAAGATGTCCTCCAGGTTTTTGCTGTTAATAGGTTGAAACTGTTTCATGGTGTTTAAACAGTTTTTTGGTGGACACAGTACATATCCTGGATCTGCTGTTGATGTACCAATTGCTTGTCTAATTTTTTGGATTTTTTCTGTGAAGAATTTGGCAAAGTCATTGCAGGCCATGGTCGAATGAAGTTCAGCTGCCACTGACACAGGAGGGTTTGTTAGCCTGTCTACTGTAGAAAATAAGACCCGAGTATTATGGCTGTTTTTAGTGATGATGTCAGAGAAGTAGGACCTCCTTGCACTCCTCAGTTGTAAATTATAATTGTGAAGTTTCTCTTTATAAATGTCATAATGAACCTGGAGGTTTGTTTTTCTCCATCTGCGCTCAGCTTTCCTACACTCTCTTTTTTCATTTTTCACCAGTGTGGAGTTTCTCCATGGAGACTTTTTCCTTCCAGAGATAACCTTCACCTTAATGGGAGCAATAGTGTCCATTACATTTAACATGTTAGCATTGAAGCTATTGACGAGCTCATTGACTGACCCTCTGGACAGGTCAGGTGTTAATGGGAAGACCTGGTTAAAAATTGCACTACTGTGTTCAGTTATGCACAGTTTTGTGATCACTGTTGTTGATATATTTGTGTGGGCTGAGATTTTACTTTCAAAGAAAACACAGTAATGATCAGACAGGCCCACATCAGACACAGTAACCTTTGAAATGCTCAGGCCTTTGGAGATCAGTAGGTCAAGAGTGTGTCCTCTATTATGTGTGGCCTCTGTTACATGCTGAGTCAGCCCAAAGTTGCCCAGAGTGTTACTCAGGTCTTTAGTCCCTTTGTCCTGAGGGTTGTCCACATGGATGTTAAAATCCCCAACAATAATTACACAGTCGAAATCAACACAGATCACAGACAGCAGTTCACTGAGGTCATTAAAAAAGTCTGTGCAGTATTTGGGAGGCCTGTAAACATTAAGAAACACAACTTTGGATGGGGCCTTCAGCTGTAAAGCCACATATTCAAAAGACTGAAAACTTCCAGGAGATAGCTGCTTACATTGAAATGATTCATTAAATAAGACAGCAACCCCTCCTCCTCTCCTGCTCGCCCTGACCTCACTGATAAAACTGTAGTTAGGAGGGGTCGTCTCGATGAGAACAGCTCCACTGTTACTTTGGTCCAACCAAGTTTCAGTTAAAAACATAAAATCAAGGCTGTGCTCAGTGATTAAATCATTAATTAAAAACGTTTTCCCAGCTAAAGATCTAACGTTTAATAAAGCCAACTTAAGTGTTTTAGAGGCATTACTTGTCCCCTCATGTTTGGGAGCAGTCTGTGGCACACAAGGTATGTTTACTATGTTTAAAGATCTTTTAGAGTGCACCTCTCTGTGTTTTGACCAGGCCACATGTCTCCTGTCACCTAAAAGTACAGAGATTTTAAAACCTTCTAGTAAACAGGGTCCCAGCTTCTCCTGGGAAAAGTCACCACTGCCATAATCCTCGCAGCCCGGACCCTCCACACATCACACATCAGACTGCGGAGACAGAGCATGAAGGTGGTAAGGAGGAACTAAGGGGGGCGAGGCTGGGCAATGTGACTTCGATTTCTCTGTTGAGGGTGGGGCTCGATGGTGAACCTTTGGCCGCTCTGGTGGGGGGTTTATGGGGGACAAAAAGGGATTGGGCCGGGGGGTAGATCTGAGCCCAGCATTGACCCGCTCCATCATCTCCTCAGTGAATTTCAGGTGTGGGGAGGGGGGAGAAAGGGAGGGGGAGGAGGGTGATGGCCTGTCAGGGGTTTGGGGGACTGGGGAAGATCGTGGTCCCTGGTCCTGGTCCTGGTCGTTGGTGTTGTTGAGAGAGTTGGAGGCAAATAGGGACCCCTCTTCTTGCCTCAGATGTCTCTCCTTTCTGAGGCTCTTCCCAGGTGGGGGCAGATGGAGCTCCTCCTCAAGGTTTCTGCTGGGCTTTGTCTGTTCTTGGAGTACTGTTTGTTCCTCTTTATGAGATAACTCCTCGTTTATCTCAGCCTTGGCACCAAGCACAGATGGATGACGTATGGAATAAAACAAGTTGGAGGTGAACAGTTTCACCCCTGACTTGTTAAAATTAAATCCATTTGCTTTAAACAGATGCCTGTGTTCCCAAAAGATATTAAAGTTGTTGATAAAATGCACCGAGTGGTCAGTACATGCTGATATAAGCCATTTATTCAGTGTAAACAACCTGCTGAATCTCTCGTCTCCTTCTCTGACCGGCGGTACAGGTCCACTGATGAATACAGCTGCATTCAGAGAGTTTACAGTATTTAGTAAAGTCCCGTTTCAGAACCTCCGACTGTTGTTTGGACACATCGTTTGACCCTGTATGCAGAACAATGTTTGTCACAGTTGGATATTCATCTGCAATTTGAAGAATTCTCTCTTTCAGGTTGTTGACCATATCATATCATAAAGCAGAGGACTTTAGTGTTCTTACCGCACATCCTTTGTACATCCTTTACGGCAGAGTCACCCACAATCAGAGTTTCAGGCCTAGCCTTTAGCTTTCCCTGTGGTCTTTTACTTTTCAACAGATTTTCAGACCTTACTTCACTGCTTTTAGATGGATGGTTGTCCGATATAGATCCAGGGTCCTTTGATAGTGGAGCAAATCTGTTGTGCAGTTTCACATTCAGTTGTTTTGGAGGTTTGTTGTTAACCTTCCTATTCACGGTTGTCCAGTCCTGTTTCCTCTCGTTTACAGGGGTAGAAGAGCTTCTCTGTCTCGTAGGAAGTGAAGGCCAGTCGGTTTCAGAGATTTCAGCTCGCTGTGCTCTGCCTGTGGTACGTCCTCCCCCTTCCAGGAGACATGATTTATGTCTTGGTTTTGCACCAAGACAGTCCAAGGGGGGATTATCACTTGAGGATTTATAATAATGCACAGAGTCTACTTTCTTGGTCATGTTATCTGTGCTCCTTAGCTGTGTACTAGCTTGCTCGTCGCCATTGTTTTGAATCAAAGGCAAGGTTGTTTCATTTCCACACAGTCCATTTACCTCCACGTTTACTTCTAAGCGATGAATTTTTGTCTCCAGTACTGCAATCTTCTGCAGGAGGCTGTGGTAGTCATCTGTGGAGAGGGAAGGCATCAGCTTCAAATCCACCTCCATCGTCCCGATACCCAAAAACTCCAACCCATCTTGCCTCAATGATTACCGCCCAGTAGCACTCACCCCCATCATCACTAAGTGCTTAGAGCGACTGGTCCTAGCACACTTCAAATCCTGTCTCCCCCCCACCCTGGACCCCCACCAATTCGCATACCGCCGGAACAGGAGCACAGAGGATGCAGTCTCCATCGCAATGCACTCTGTCCTCTCACACCTGGACAACAACAACACCTACGCCAGAATGCTGTTTATAGACTTCAGTTCAGCATTCAATACAATCCACCCCTCACAACTCATCAGGAAACTGACAGACCTGGGTATCAGTTCCCTCATCTGCAAATGGTTACTGGACTTCCTGACCAACCGCCCCCAACATGTCCGGCTGGATAACCGCTGCTCATCTACCATCACAATGAACACCGGTGTACCACAAGGCTGTGTGATGAGCCCTTTCCTCTACTCCCTCTTCACCCACGACTGCAGACCTGCTGATGGTTCCAACACCATCATTAAGTTTGCAGATGACACCACGGTGATTGGCCTCATCAGTGACAACGATGAGGCCGCCTACAGGGAGGAGGTGGATCGTCTGGCTGAGTGGTGCGACAGAAACAACCTGCTGCTTAACACCGAGAAGACCAAGGAGCTCATCGTGGACTACAGGAGGAATGCTGACCCACATCCACCCATCCACATTAAGGGGACGGCTGTGGAGCGTGTGAGCAGCTTCAAGTTCCTGGGAGTCCACATCTCCGAGGATCTCACCTGGACGACCAACTGCTCCAAGCTGGTCAAGAAGGCTCACCAGCGCCTCTTCTTCTTGAGGACTCTGAGGAAGAACCACCTGTCCTCAGACATCCTGGAGAACTTCTATCGCTGCACCATCGAGAGCATCCTGACCAACTGTATAACAGTCTGGTACGGGAACTGCTCTGCCTCGGACCGGAAGGCGTTGCAGAGGGTCGTGAAAACTGCCCAGCGCATCGCCGGAGCACCACTTCCTGCCATAAAAGACATCTACAGGAAGCGGTGTCTGAAAAGGGCTGGGAAAATCATCAAAGACCCCAGTCACCCATCACATGGACTCTTCACCCTCCTGCCCTCTGGGAGGCGCCACAGGAGCCTCCGGACTAAGACCACCAGGTACCGGAACAGCTTCTTCCCCACAGCTGTCAGACTCCTGAACTCTGCCTCCTGACATCTGACCCACGTTAAACTCATGGACTGAACATACACACACACACACACAATGGACAACTGTACCCTCAAACACAATAATAACATGGACTGAACCACCACTCACAACCACTAGCACTTTATATAGCCTCTGTAGAAACTATCTACACCCTCACTTATCTTAACTGCACTACTGTATAGCTCTGTGTAAATAATCATTCTGTACATTCGATAATCTTTAATCCTACAACTGTTTACAACTTGCATAGTTCCCATTTCTGTATAGCTGTATATCCCAGATTCTGTAAAGTTATTTATTTCATATTCTGTATAGTTTTTCATATTTATATCCTGTTCATATCCTGTACAAAGCTTGTACTCACTACAGCCTGTACATACTTATAGTTATAGAATATTCACAACATACTTCATACCGTGTACATTATAACGTACCATAATAGACCCATTTCTGTAATATACTCACATATCTATATTATTGCTAATATATATTGTAATATATCTATATCACTAAAGCACTTCTGGATGGATGCAAACTGCATTTCGTTGCCCTGTACCTGTGCATGTGCAATGACAATAAAGTTGAATTCTATTCTATTCTATTCTATTGTTGCTAGTTAGCCTAGCGGTTAGCACCTTTCCAGGCTTCCAGGCTGTAATCAGGCTTCAACTGTGTCTAGGCCACAGACACACGGAGCGCTGAGGATAAGGTAACTATAAAAATGTTGCTGTTTCTGTTAAGAACACTTTAGTCCTAATGATCTATAAGTGTCCAGAAGCTATCGCAGGTAAGCTCATACAGAAAAAAGGGAAAAAATCAGCATAAAAATCAATAAAAGAAGAAAAGCATTAAGGAGCAAAGAGATGAAGCGTCCACACTCGCAAAAGGGGAGGAGTACAAATAGGAATGTAGGAATGTAGACATGGGCAAACCGATCAGAATAAGGAAGGGTAAATGTGAGCATAAAAGTAATAAAGAGTAATGAGAGCAACTTTAGTAATAGTTTGCAGGATTTGTAAGTTAGGTAAATTGCCCAAGAAATAGTGTTAAGACCAGATTTATGTTATCTTTAGAGGGGGTGGGAAAACTTAACTCTATGGAGGCTGTTTCCAAAGAGTGATAAACGTAAGTAGGCCCTTTGAACAGGAAAAGTGAATTATATCTGTTGTTAGTAAACAGTAGTTATTGAGGGAGTCAGTTAATTAGATTAACTAATAGAACTATGGTGACTGTCGGGATGAGAATATTATTTTACTGTTACTATTCATAATCATTATTATTACTGTTGCATCACTTATGATTTATCATTAGCATTTCATTAGAGCATTTATTGAAACTGTTGCTGTTACATTAAAGTCTGTATTTCAGGTGTGAGCATAATTACAAAGCATATTTTCATGATAATCTTTCATTGCAGGTGCAACTGTAATCATGTTATACACATATTGCATTTTTGTGCTCATTAAAGAGTTGAAGCTCGGTCAAGTTAATTAATGGTTTGAAGCTACGGTCAGCGCGATGTCTGGCCGATCAATGGAGAAAGTTAGGGTGACCCACAGCTATTGAAAGGTTGCCTACATGCTTACAGTACAATTTACCACATATTATACATGTTGTCTAGAGATGGAATAAAGGCCTGTGTGCTCAGCAGCCTGCTGCATTGAAGTTTGCCTGGTAACAGATGACGCAGAGGGAGGTCATGCACTGTCATGCACTAAGGTTAAAACACAGACACACAGTCTGCCTGAATACACATACACAAATAAGTGAAGTGCAGAAAGTGGAATAACAGGAAGCATCTGGCGGGTGGTGGAGGAACAGAGGAAGGAACTGTTCTTTTTTAGAATATGTCCAAGTGGAATTACTGGAACTGGTGCATGTTTTTTATCTGTTTGGACGTACAAGGGGCGTTATATTTCCTGATACCCTGATGTTATATATATCACACCCCATTTATTGTTCAGAGAAGATCGAGGCTGATGTTTTGCAGAGCTCATCTTCCCACATATATGTGTTTTAATAAAATCATTGTTTGGACGCACAATGGACCTTCAGTCGTATGTCTCACCTGAAATACGAATCAGGACATGACCTTTCTGGGGAACGGTCAAGAGGGGGTGAACTGTTAAGAAATAAAATATATAATCTAATTGCTGATTAGTGTGTTTTATGAGAGGCCCAGACTTCAGTGTAAAACTAGGTTGCAGGCTGACAGGAAACGAAGGATGCAGAAGGATGGTAACTGCAGCAGAAAGTGAAACTAAGTAGGGTGTTTGATCGAAAATTAAAGTATGTGTGACGCATATATAAATGACCTGGCTTCCTGTTACTGCTGGAGACTGGCTGTTGTGAGCAGGCATTTATGTGTCTGCTTAGTCTCCATATCCCGGGATATGTAAAATTAAAGATAATTTTTAAAGTAAAAAGACCACTTTTGAGCCGTGTCTTTCTTGGCCGTAAAGAATCCAAAAGAACTGGGATTTAATACTTTTTTAATGTTCCTAGAGTTTCTGGCCGTGGAGGAGGGCTAGCTGTTGTTTTTAAGGCACATCTTGACATTAAGCAGCTATCCCCATCGACACGCCACACCTGTCTTGAACTCTGTTTGTGCGAACTGGGCCACTTGTCTTCGCTGTTGTGTGCGATTTTTTATCGGCCCCCGAAATATAATAAGGAGTTTTTATCCGAGTTCCCGGAGTTTCTTGCTGACTCTGCATCCCAGTATGACCAGATCCTTCTGCTTGGTGATTTTAATATACACGTCTGCTTCCCGGGGAAGCCCCTGGCCAAGGACTTTTTGGACTTGGTGAGCTCCTTTAATTTTGTTCAGTCTGTTAAAGGTGCCACTCAAGAACGTGGTCACACACTGGACTTGGTTTTGTCACATGGTTTATCTGTCCGTAACGTACTCGTCGAGGATGCGGTGTTCTCTGACCATATGCCTATTTTATGTGACATTGTTCTTTTTAATCCTGTTGTTAAACGGGCTGTACCTGTTCGATGTCACCGTGCTTTTGGCTCAGATACTGCCGAGCGGTTTTCCATATTGTTTAACCAACTTATTTCTTATCCTCCTGAGTTGTCCACCTCAGATGGATTATTTTCTTATTTGGATTTTGCTTGTAAATCTGTCCTCGACGTTGTTGCTCCTTTAAGATTCAGACAATGCAAGTCCAAGGCTAGTCCTTGGCTAACTGATTTTACTAGAGCTGCTAGAAAACAATGGAGAAGATGTGAAAGACGGTGGAAAAAGCATAGGTGGTATGTCTCTCTGGAAGCTCTTAAGACTAGCTGGAAAGCACTAGTGATCCTGGACAGAGCTCACCGGGCGGTGGTTGCGCTGCCCACGGAGGGAGGGCGACCGCGACCGTTCATTGTTCGCATTCATTACTACCAGGAGAAGGAGCGGGTACAGCGCTTAGCCAGACAGAAAGGCCGGCTGGAGTTTCAAGGGAAGCAGATCTTCATCTTTCCTGACTACAGCGCCGACCTGGCCAGACGCCGGGCTGCTTTCAGTGAGGTAAAGGGACTACTACGGAAAAAAGATGGAGTTCGCTACGGTCTTCTTTATCCTGCCCGGCTTCGGATCTCGTTTAATGGAGAAGCAGAGGTATTCGACTCTCCTAAAGCAGTGAAAGATTTCATTGACTCCAAGTTTGAGTCATCTCCCGAATGACATTTCATAAGAACCACCGGGACTTTTATACCATCGTGACTATATTTTTGTCAATCAATAAACGGATGATCTCTGGTTTAGCTTAGTTTCATGTTCAATGTTCATTTAGAAATCTCAGATGTTGGTGAGTTTGCCCTTGTTTCCTGGGAGGTTAACTATATCAAATCAAAAATCAAAAATTATTTATATAGCACATTTTTAAAGACCGAAGTACACCAAAGTGCTTTCCAGTAAAATCATGATACAGATAAAAATCACAATATAAAATATAAATTACAGATATAAATAAAATATCAAATAATTACATAATCTAAATGCAAAGCCAGATGTAAATTACCCTAATTCGCCTTGAATGCCAGGTTAAACAAATACGTTTTTAAACGTGATTTAAAAGACTGAATGGAATCTGATGCACGAATATGAAGAGGAAGAGTATTCCATAACCTGGGTGCAGCAACAGCAAAGGCACGGTCTCCTTTGGTCTTCAGCCGAGACCTAGGTTGCACTAAGAGCAGTTGGCCCGATGATCTTAGTGCTCTCTGAGGGCTATACAGACAGATGAGATCAGCTAGGTAGTCAGGTGCCATATTGTTTAGAATTTTATAAGTAAACAATAAAATTTTAAAATCAATTCGGTATTTAATAGGAAGCCAGTGTAAATTTGCCAGAACAGGGGTGATAGAATCGTACTTTCTAGTGCCGGTCAAGAGACGTGCTGCGGCATTTTGGACCAGCTGCAAACGCTGAAGAAGAGAAGATTGTAGGCCCAAGTAGAGAGAATTACAATAATCCAGTCTTGAAGTGATGAAAGCATGAATGAGTTTCTCCAGATCTTTGTGTGGTATGTAAGGTTTAGCCTTAGAAATTAGGCGTAGTTGGTGAAAGCTGGTTTTTACCACAGTAGAGACCTATTTATCTAGTTTGAAGGAACTATCCATGAAAACTCCAAGATTCCTAGCAGCATCAGTGAGGTGGTTAGCAACAGGCCCAAATGTGCCAGTCAGTTGTCCCAGAGGCATATTTCTATCAAAAACAATAATTTCTGTCTTCTTTTCATTTAAAGTAAGAAAGTTACGTGATAACCAGTCTTTGACATCCCTCAGACAATCAAACAGAGGATGTAGTGAAGATGAAACATCCCCAGTCAGGTGGAGGTAGATTTGAATATCATCAGCATAGCAGTGAAAAGAGACATTATGTTTTTCAAAAATGGAGCCCAAGCGCAACATATACAGAGAAAACAACACAGGACCCAATACCGAGCCCTGGGGCACACCACAGAGAAGACGGGCAGAAGAACAGGAATATTTTCCCATCATGACAGAGAACGACCTCTCAGAGAAATATGATTTAAACCAAGATAGAACATTTCCTTTAAGGCCTACTACTTGTTCCAATCTTGCCAAAAGGATATCATGGTCAACCGTGTCAAAGGCTGAAGTCAAATCCAATAGAACTAAGACCGCAGAGCGCCCAGAGTCAGCGATTAGAAGAAGGTCATTGAAGACTCTTAGTAGGGCAGTTTCGGTGCTGTGACGCAGTCTAAATCCAGACTGGAATTTATCACTTATACCGTTTCTCTCTAAGTGGGTCTGTAGTTGCTGAAGCACTATTTTCTCTAAAACTTTTGACATGAAGGGGAGTTTAGAAATCGGCCTGTAATTTCCTAGAGTGTTACGATCAAGGCTACTTTTCTTGATAACAGGTTGCACGACTGCATGTTTAAAGACAGTTGGAACATAGCCAGATGACAGTGATGAGTTCATTAAAAATAAGATACAGGACCCGATTGTATTCAATGCATCCTTAATGATACGAGAAGGAATAATGTCATGCAGAGAATTTGAGCTTATCAGGTTATTAATTTTTTCCTTTAAAGTCGAGAATGACACAGGTTCAAACTGTTGAAAAACCGTTGAACATTCAGAAACTGGGGCTTGATTTACTACCGGAGAATGTGGGGCCCTTAACACTGAGATTTTATCTATAAAATAATTTAGAAATTTTTCGCAGAGGGCCGGGGAGGCACCCATCAAAACATCAGAGCAGGGATTAACCACTGAGTTAAAGATTTTGAACAGAACTCGAGGATTGTGACTATTAGTCGCAATAATGTTTGACAAAAAAGAAGTTTTTGCCACTTTGGCAGCCTTCTGAAATTTAGACCGGCTCATATGCAGGATGTCAAGGGACACCTGAAGTTGATCTTTTTTCCATCTCCTCTCAGCTCGACGACATTCACGTCTAAGAGCGAGGGTGGATTCATTTAGCCAAAGTTGGCGAGAGGTTTTACGGCGTTTAGTCTTTACTGGAGCCACAGTGTCCAAAATAGAAGAACATGTAGAAATAAAAGAGTTGACTACGCCTTCAACCGAGAGGGGTGCATTACTGATGTCATCATAACAGAAAGAGTTAGCAAAGGCCGCAGAGAAAAGGGCAACAGCCTCAGAATTAATCAGACGCGATAGGCTCAGTGGACCCTCAGAGTTCAGTTCCATATTGCATAACTGAACATCAAACATAACTGGGAAATGGTCCGAAATCCCAGCATCATTAATGTCCGTGATGCAAATATCCAGTCCATACGACAATACCAAGTCCAGCATATGCCCTTTAGTGTGGGTTGATTTTCTCACCCACTGAGTGATATTAAAAGAGTCAATAAGGGCAAGAAAGTCCTTAGCCAATAGGTCCACCTCACAGCATATATGAATGTTAAAATCACCACAAATAAGAACACGATCATAATTTAAAAAAATACATCCTAAAAGATCAGCAAATTCACGGATAAAATCCTTGTTGCGCTTCGGAGGTCGATACACCACTGCACAGAGGGTCCGGGGGGAACCGGACAGCTCCAGTAGTTGTACTTCAAAGCTGGAATGCGAGGCAGGAGGCAGTTGCCGCACTCGGAATTTACTTCTAAAAACCGAGGCTAGCCCTCCACCCCTGCCTGCGGTCCTAGGAAGAGGACTCACCAGGGCGAATCCAGGTCTCCATTAGAAACAGGACGTCCAGCCTTGACGCGAGAAAAAAGTCGTTTACAACGAAGGACTTGTTCACGAGTGACCTAGTGTTTAGCAGAGCCATTCGGAGTGAAGCCACGTTGACGCTACTAGGAGCACGTCCCAGCCGGCGAAGATTGCTGTGATCCACACCTCCTCCAGAGACCCGCTTCCAGCTCCATACAGGTGGGCACTCAACTGGTAGGACCGAGTGGGCTTGCTGGCCAGCATAGCGAATCCATCGATGATGACACAGTCTGAAAGTATACTGGGAGGGCCGCAAGATGTCTATGATGGAGCGGTAATTAATCACTCCATGTGCTTTTAAATAGGCTTTAATACGAACGCGAAAACCACTCCATTTACCCCGTTTCCTATATCGTTTCTTGTGTGGTGGAAAAAAAGGCAGGTAGTATGTGCAGGCGGAAGTATCCGTTCGAGACTGGGAAAAATTCCCTAAGTTCCAATATAGATCCGGCTTTTGATGATTCAAGGGTCGAAGATTTAAAAGAGTTTGTCGATCATAGGCAATTAGAGCAGTAACATCTGGAAAACATATAGAAAGTAGTAAGGCAAAGAGTAAACAACACTCAGGAAGACGGATCCAGAGACGGCTTGCCGTACACACTGGCGCCATCTTGGATGCTCTATATTCCAGTGCTTGTCACTTAAAAGGGACTCCGGGGTCAGCTTTGATGAGAAGTGAAACAGGTCCGTTTTTCGGTTACGGGTAAATTTGACGTGGGAGTTTTTCTCTTTCCTTCTCTTAATTATTTTACTCTATTATGTTGGACTTTGTGACTTTCTAATTTGAATATATTTTGGACTACATGTGTGATTCATAGTTCAGATGCTTCTGCTCATGTGGGGCTGTGGTTATGAATAAGGTGAATGGGACTCTTAATAGAAGCAGGGGAGCTTTGGGAAATTGGTGTGTCGTTTGGGGACAACACTGAACACAGGGAGGTGGGTGGGAGGGACTTATCTACTTTTTCTTTTTTTTTTCTTTTTTCTTTTTTGTTGTTTATTATTTGCTCAGATTATTGTTAACAACAACATTTCAGTGTACACCCATGATAGAATTGGTATTTGCGTTTGGAACTGCCTTTTTCATCATGTACTTATATGGGGATGACTTCTGTTGATGACACTTCAACTGCTGTGAGTAATGGCTGCCATGTTAACTTTATTAGTTGGAATGTAAGGGATTGAACCACCCAGTGAAACGAAATAAGGTATTCTCTCATCTTCTTTATCTTAAAGTACATGTAGCGTTTCTTCAAGAAACACACCTTAAGAATACAGATCATGCCAGATTAAGACGAAATTGGGATGGACAAATTTTTCATTCCAAATTCAGTGGTAAAGCCAGAGGTGCAGCAATTTTGATTAATAAGAATACTCCGTTTATAGTCTCTCACACAATAGCTGACCCAAATGGTCGCTATGTAGTTGTGACAGGGTCCCTGTTTAATACTTCACTTATTTTAGCAAGCGTACATGCTCCGAATTGGAATGACTCAACTTTTTTCAATGACTTTCTTAATTCCCTTCCACAGATCAATACACACCAATTGATCCTTGGAGGGGACATGAATACTGTTATGGATCCAGTACTAGATCGCTCCTCAGATAAAAGACTTCCACTCCCTAAATCCTCATTAGTGTTACAGTCATATTTACAAACCTATGGGGCTGTTGATGCGTGGCGATTCCTCTACCCCTCTACTAAACAATATTCCTTTTTTTCTGCAGTGCATCAAACATATTCTCGTATAGACTACTTTTTTGTTGACAAAAAATTGCTTCCCAATATCAAGACTTGTAAATACAATAGCATAGTAATATCTGATCACAGTCCACTTGTTTTGGAACTCAGCTTCCCGGATGAACCCTTTGTGTACTCCTGGAGACTCAATCCTCTTTCTTTGTCAGATAAGGAGTTTGTGGAATATCTTTCCAAACAAATTGATATCTTTATAAGAACAAACATTACGCCTGGCATGGCCTATAGTACGGTTTGGGAAAGCTTAAAAGCATTCTTACGGGGCCCTATTATATCATACTGTTCATATACTAGAAAACAGAAACAGAAACGTCTTTCTGAATTGATACACCTTATTTCGCAATTGGATGAGCAACACTCTACAACCCCCTCTCCAGAACTGTATAAACAAAGACTAACGTTACAAACTGAATTTAATTTAATCTCAACCCAGCAGTCAGAGTCTATGATTCTTAAATCTAGAGGAAGATGGTATGAACACGGAGAAAAAGCATCTAAAATTTTAGCACATCAGCTTCGTAAATCAGAAGCAACTCGTATAATCCCTGAAATTAGGACTAAATCTGGACATGTCACCACTACACCACAAAAAATAAATGAGAGTTTAAGAATATTCTATTGCAGTCTCTATGATTCTGAATCTTTAAACACGCCTGAACTGTTTGAGGTTTTTTTTTGATGGAATGACAGTTCCGACTTTAACCTCGGCATTCAGAGACCAATTGGAGGAGCAAATTACAGTGGAAGAAATAAAATTGGCGATTAGCTCAATGCAGAATGGCAAATCACCGGGTCCGGATGGATATCCGGTTGAATTTTTCAAGACCTTTAAAGACAGTTTATCACCTTTATTACGAGACATGTTCATTGAGTCATTGGTTTCAAAATGTCTTCCCCTAACGCTTCGACAAGCAACCATCTCACTCCTATTGAAGCCAAATAAGGATCCATTAGAGTGTTCATCATATCGTCCTATATCACTCTTAAATGTAGATTTAAAAATACTGTCAAATACTGTCAAAAACACTTGCTCTCAGGCTAGAGCAATATCTACCACCCGAAACTCTGGCTGATTGGGGCCCACACCCAGTTTCACACCTTGTGTCAGGCGATTAGAGGATCATCAGGGGGTCCTTTTGTCCCTCTGTGGGGGGTTACTCCCACTAGGTTTATATCTGGGACTCTCCACCATTTGACCTTAGAACTGAAGAAGCTTCTCGGATGAGAGGTGAAACGTCTTCAAGTAACTTAAAGAAGTCCAGACGCCTTTCTTTGCAAGCTCCTTTGACTACGATGACCTGCATGACTGAGAACCTTCACAGACAAATATCTACCATTGTTAATTTCTCCAGATCAGACAGGTTTCGTGAAGGGTAGGCATGGTTTTTTCAACCTGCGCAGGTTTTTAAACATATTACACACCAAGTCAACTACAACCCCTGAAATTGCCTTATTACTCGATGCTGAGAAGGCATTTGACCGGGTGAAGTGGGATTATCTGTTTTATACTCTACATAAATTTGGATTTGGCCCTAATTTCATTTCATGGATTCAGTTACTTTACTCCTCACCTATGGCACGTGTTAGAACAAATTCGTTATTCACTTCTTATTTCCCACTTCACCGTGGTACGAGACAAGGTTGTCCCTTATCCCCTCTTCTTTTTGCATTATCAATTGAACCACTGGTGATTAAACTGCGAGCTGACAGTTGCATTAAGGGCATCTTCAGAGGTGACCAGGAGCACAAAATATCCTTATATGCTGACGACCTCCTGCTGTATATGTCCATCAATTCGCTACCGCTTATCCTTTTCAGGGTCGTGGGGGGCGCTGGAGCCTATCCCAGCTGTCATAGGGCGAGAGGCGGGGTACACCCTGGACAGGTCGCCAGTCTGTCGCAGGGCCAACACACAAGGACAGACAACCATTCATACCCACATTCACACCCTAGTGGCAATTTGGATTATCCAATTAACCTATCCCCACAAACTGCATGTCTTTGGACGGCGGGAGGAAGCCGGAGTACCCGGAGGGAACCCACGCAGACACGGGGAGAACATGCAAACTCCACACAGAAAGACTCCGGCCTGATGGTGGAATTGAACTCAGGACCTTCTTGCTGTGCGGCAACAGTGCTAACCACCGTGCCACCATGCTGCCTTGCTGTATATGTCAGAGCCTTTATGCTCTCTTCCCCGTGCTCTTGCCATTTTTGAATGTTTTGGTAATATTTCAGGTTACAAGTTGAACCTGCATAAAAGTGAACTTCTCTGTGTCAACTCTATAGCCAGGAAGATTTCATTTTCAGATTTTCAATTTAACGTTAAATCAGGGTATGTGACCTATCTGGGGGTTAAGGTTACCCACTCATACAAAGGTCTTTATGAAAGAAACTTTGTCCCGCTGCTTAAGAATACTGAGACAGATCTTCAGAGATGGAACAATTCACCACTGTCATTCATTGGCCGCATCAATTCTATCAAAATGAACATACTACCCAAGTTCCTTTACTTATTTCAATGTATCCCATGCTACTTACCCAATAAGTATTTTATAACACTGAATAAGCATATCTCTGCATTTATTTGGAATGGCAAAAGTCCACGAATTCGTAAAGATTTCATGCAGAGGACTAGGCCAATGGGTGGATTAGCCTTGCCAAACTTTCAGTCTTATTATTGGGCAGCAAATATTCGTAATATGCTGTACTGGATGAGTAATGTTACTACAGAGACTCCAGCTTAGCTCCAAATTGAGTCATCCAATTGTGGCAAAATTTGCCTATCAGCTTTGTTGAGTTCAGCTCTCCCATTAGAACTATACACCTATAAACGTAACCCTTTGTTGTATGACTCGCTCAGAATCTGGGTGCAATGTAGGAAAAGGTTGGGGTTACACTTAATGTCAATTAAAGCACCTATCTGCTCAAATCATATGTTCCCACCCTCCATGATGGATTCTGCCTTTAAAATATGGGAAAGTAATGGCCTTAGAAATATCAAAGCCCTTTTTGTAGATGGGATTTTTGCCTCATTCACGCAGCTCCTGAAGCAGTTCAATGTTCGTCTGCAACATTTTTTCCGCTATCTACAAATTCGTCACTTTGTAAAGAGTCGATTTCCTTCATTTCCGGAACTACCTGAGGAAACTTCTTTGGATAAAATTGTTAATATAAACGTTCATAAGAGAGGGGCGATTAAAGAAATCTATGCTATATTATTAGATCTTCAATCTCATTCTCTCTTCATCCTTAAAGCACAGTGGGAGAAAGACCTTGGGATGACTATAACAGATGAACTCTGGCAATCTTTTCTCCGGAGGGTACACTCTTCTTCGATATGTGCCAGGCATGGGCTCCTTCGATTCAAGGTCCTACACCGATTACATATCTCCAAGGAAAAGTTAGCCAAGTTCTATCCAGGAGCTGACCCTCTGTGTAACAGATGTAAAGCAGAAACAGGTTCGCTCCTTCATACCTTTTGGACATGCCCCAATCTTCATAACTATTGGGTGTCTATATTTAACACTCTGTCAGAGATGTATAACGTTAAATATGATCCTTCTGCTCTAATGGCTATCTTTGGGGTGATACCTCAAGACATCACTTTGCCAAAATACTATTCGAATTCTATTGCCTTTGCTTCACTTATCGCAAGGCGCCTTATACTTTTAAGATGGAAGCAGGAAGCTCCTCCCACACATGAACAGTGGCTTGTAGAGCTCATGAGGTTTTTACATTTAGAAAAGATGAGATATACACTGGCAGGTTCAACCACCAAATTTCTTAGGGCATGGCAGCCATTTCTGATGTACATGGAAACATTTAAAATGACCACCTTATCATGACCGGATGCCATATCTCTATATCACTATCATAGTTAACTGTACACTGAATGTCCTTTATACATTTTATTTTTATAAATTTTTTGTTGTTGTTTGTTTGTTTTTTGTTGTTTTGTAGGGGTTTCTTTGGTTTGTTTGTTTGTTTTCCTTCTCTATTTCTGTTATCTTTTGGGGTATTGTAAATACTGAACAGCAAACTACTGTATGTTCAATGTTTTGTTGTTAACATGCTGCTGTGACTGAAAATAAAATTTATAAAAAAAAAGAAACTGCATTTTATCCTTTAAAAATTCAGCTTTCGAATAATTTCAGATTCACTTCTCACCATTCAGTTTCAGTTCTACAATTCAATTTCAGTGTTACTGAAGGGAATCTAGAGCATCTTGAGCTGAATTAAGGCTTCAGAAGTCATTCGTGTCATGGTCCGCGGCCCGGTGTCCAAGGAGCTGATGGGTTGCCCACGCCCACGGGTGTGGCTGTCGACTCCACACCTGCATCCCATCTCAGGCGATCAGGTGGACCATTTAACGGTAACACCACCTGGGTCTGGGTGCAGTTCCCCCCTCCAGGGGCAAGGGTACCTAGACCCGGTTCGTAGAGTACGCTTGGGGAGTGTGATCGTGTATACAGCGTCTCTTTATGTCTGTCTCCACGTTGGATGAGTGTGGAGTAAGTGCATATGAGAGCATGAGGGTGGGAATGAATGTTTGTGTCTGTGTGTGCCTGTATGTCTGTGTCTATATGTCAGGTTGGGTATCAGGGTACCTCTCTGGGGACATCTCAGGCCCTCCAAGGTTTGGAGGCCTATCTCCCCCCACCACCACTTCCCCTGCCAGTGGCGGACTCCCTCAGGTGTCGGTGCGTTGGTGGTTCTTTGTATCTGGGGGTGGGCGTCCGGGTACACACCGGCTCACTCCTTGGCGGCCGCTTATTGGGGCTCGCTCGGGCCACTTCGGAGGTGGGGTGCCCCCGGCCTCTCGGCCTGGGGCTCAGTCACTCAGGCACAGCTGGCTGCCGGCGGAGCTCACGGGCGCGTCACTGCAACTCTCCCTGGCTTCTGCTCCGCGGCTGCTGAATGAGCCCTCATCTGGGACTCTCCTCAGCTCTTACTAGAACAGTGGCGCGGCTGCCCCTCTGTGGGTCTTCCTTGGTCTCTTGTGCTCTGGGGGCCTCTGGATGTCTGGAGTTTTGATCTCCTCCATACCTGCTTGATACCATAGAGGACAGGGCTGTGGCTCCCCACACTCCCTAGCAGATCATTACATGGAGAAACCTTTGGAATGCAAGCATGCTGATCCACACAGGTATGCACACAGGTGTACACATGGGTATTCCTCTATTCACCTGGAGCTTCCCCGCGGACCCTCACCCCTCCCTCCGGTTCCCACGGCCCCATCTGGACCGTAAGATTAGTTCTTTACCCACGAATGCTGTTATTTCTCCGTTCCCCAGTAACCCTCTTCCTCTTTCTGTTGCAGCCTCCCACAGTCCTGATTACGGCGTTCCTGAGTTATTTCCCTTGGTCCCTTGGTTTTCTAGTTACCTGGCGTGTTTTCCTTTGACCCTTCCGGGACACCCTTAGTTAAAATAAAGTTTATTTTGCGTGCACCTTGGCGTGTTCTCTCTGCTTCTGGGTCCAGCTTGTGTGCTGAACTACAGTTCATAACAATTCGTCATGTCGAATGACCAGCAGATAAACTCTCATGTTGGAAATAAATGTATTACATGTATAAGAATGTTAACAAATGATAGCCGTACAGTAACTTTTGTGCTTATTGTAGCTGTTAGCTTAAAACGCTAATTTAGCATAGTTCTCTCAGAGCCCTGTATCCTTGCAGAGACCCCTACAGTAGGGAAACATGTAAAACGGTGTCCAAACCTTTGTATTTTAGCTTTATTTATGTCTTACACAGCATCCCAACTCTTTAGCTAACTTAATAACTTTAGCTAAAGTGAATAGTTAGTCTAATTCATTAGTGGATCACCTCTGTTTGAAATGATATAATGTGATATACAACTATCACTGAAACAGCAAACTTTGTAAATACAGGGAGTGCAGAATTATTAGGCAAGTTGTATTTTTGAGGAATAATTTTATTATTGAACAACAACCATGTTCTCAATGAACCCAAAAAACTCATTAATATCAAAGCTGAATGTTTTTGGAAGTAGTTTTTAGTTTGTTTTTAGTTTTAGCTATTTTAGGGGGATATCTGTGTGTGCAGGTGACTATTGCTGTGCATAATTATTAGGTAACTTAACAAAAAACAAATATATACCCATTTCAATTATTTATTTTCACCAGTGAAACCAATATAACATCTCCACATTCATAAATATACATTTCTGACATTCAAAAACAAAACAAAAACAAATCAGCGACCAATATAGCCACCTTTCTTTGCAAGGACACTCAAAAGCCTGCCATCCATGGATTCTGTCAGTGTTTTGATCTGTTCACCATCAACATTGCGTGCAGCAGCAACCACAGCCTCCCAGACACTGTTCAGAGAGGTGTACTGTTTTCCCTCCTTGTAAATCTCACATTTGATGATGGACCACAGGTTCTCAATGGGGTTCAGATCAGGTGAACAAGGAGGCCATGTCATTAGTTTTTCTTCTTTTATACCCTTTCTTGCCAGCCACGCTGTGGAGTACTTGGACGCGTGTGATGGAGCATTGTCCTGCATGAAAATCATGTTTTTCTTGAAGGATGCAGACTTCTTCCTGTACCACTGCTTGAAGAAGGTGTCTTCCAGAAACTGGCAGTAGGACTGGGAGTTGAGCTTGACTCCATCCTCAACCCGAAAAGGCCCCACAAGCTCATCTTTGATGATACCAGCCCAAACCAGTACTCCACCTCCACCTTGCTGGCGTCTGAGTCGGACTGGAGCTCTCTGCCCTTTACCAATCCAGCCACGGGCCCATCCATCTGGCCCATCAAGACTCACTCTCATGTCATCAGTCCATAAAACCTTAGAAAAACCAGTCTTGAGATATTTCTTGGCCCAGTCTTGACGTTTCAGCTTGTGTGTCTTGTTCAGTGGTGGTCATCTTTCAGCCTTTCTTACCTTGGCCATGTCTCTGAGTATTGCACACCTTGTGCTCTTGGGCACTCCAGTGATGTTGCAGCTCTGAAATATGGCCAAACTGGTGGCAAGTGGCATCTTGGCAGCTGCACGCTTGACTTTTCTCAGTTCATGGGCAGTTATTTTGCGCCTTGGTTTTTCCACACGCTTCTTGCGACCCTGTTGACTATTTTGAATGAAACGCTTGATTGTTTGATGATCACGCTTCAGAAGCTTTGCAATTTTGAGACTGCTGCATCCCTCTGCAAGATATCTCACTATTTTTGACTTTTCTGAGCCTGTCAAGTCCTTCTTTTGACCCATTTTGCCAAAGGAAAGGACGTTGCCTAATAATTATGCACACCTGATATAGGGTGTTGATGTCATTAGACCACACCCCTTCTCATTACAGAGATGCACATCACCTAATATGCTTAATTGGTAGTAGGCTTTCGAGCCTATACAGCTTGGAGTAAGACAACATGCATGAAGAGGATGATGTGGACAAAATACTCATTTGCCTAATAATTCTGCACTCCCTGTAAACAAACAACACTTCTCATTCTCTAAACGTTTGGCCACAGCTGTAGATTACACTATCAGTGCTTGTTCACTCTTGACAATAATTACATTTCTAAATTCTCTTTGTGCATTTACAGGTAAACAATATCTAATATTTTATCTAAATGACTGCTTTCCCTTTGCCGTGGAAAAAGTGGATGAAAGGGGACCATCTCTAGTGGAAAGTTACTGAGACACTGTTGTTTAGACTAGAATGAGAGAGCTTCTGTAATAAAACTGTTAGGGGCACACCACCATTTTGAGATCCGCGGCAACGTGTCATGCAGGACGCATCTCCCTTCTAGAAGTAATGTGAAAGAGAAATAAAGTGTTAAATGATCTACTGAGCCGTGTTTTGTCTTCCATCGGATGCCTCTGAGGAATCAAAAGAACTCGGGGAAGTGTTGATATTTACACAGGTTATACCACCGTTTCATACCCGGGTTTCCAGAGCTGACCAGAAAAAACTGAGACCAGCGCTGACCAGACTGTGGCAGTTGCACAAAAATAATAAAAGAAATTAAAGTGACATGTGTAAAAATACATCGGTGTGTGCGTGGAGTGCATTCTACAAGTACTTTTACATCTGTGCAGGTTTCTCACCTTTTAGTTTCCTGCAGAAGAACAGAACTCCACCCACAACCAGAAAGAGGAGAACCACAGAGACCAGACTTGCCACAACTGGGACCAGGAGGGAGGGAGGATGAGGAGAAGGGGAGGAGGCTGGGGGGTGAATGGACAGAGTAGAAGTAAGAGGAGAGGAGGGATAGGGTATTTGAGGAGGAGGATCTGCAGGAGAGATGGTGAAGATGATTCAGTCACTTTATTATCGGATCTGGAGCGGGTTAATTCATGTCTTTATACGGGAAGTGATGTCAGTGTTCTGACCTCTGACCCTCAGAAAGCTCGGAGGAGACTTTCCACCTTCATCAGTAGAACACCAGTAGAGACCTTCATCAGACTGCTGGATGTTAGTGATACTGTGCTCTCGTTTAGGACCAACAAAACTTCCTTTAATGGAGAAATATCCCAGAACTGTGTCACCATTCCTCTGTCTGCAGCGCAGTGTGACATCACTTCCTGCCCTCACAGGAAGTGCAGGAACCGCAAGGATAAGATATTTTTCTGATGGAGACAAACAGAGTTAATGACAGAGTCATATCCAGATGTTGTAGCAGCAGCAGATGGAGTAGTCAACTTGTCTACCAGTTACAGTGATGTTGATCTGATCACTCCTCTGTCCAGAACTGGTTTCACACCAGTAAGCTGAAGAGTCTGACTGGGAGATGTCTGAGAGGATGCAGGAGGAACCATGAACCTTTTCATAGTCCAAAGCAGCGGCTTCACAGTCCTCGGTGAGTCCTCCTCTGGTTCTCTTCACTGTCCATCCATCAACTGTCTGTCCATCCTCAACACAACTCAGAGACAGTGAAGACTTATCTTTAGATATTCCTTTGAAGAACTGCTGAAGGTTTGGTCTGACAGACAGAGACACTGGAGGACACACAGACAGAGTAAATGTATTTGTGTTCTTGTTGGAGTCTCACTGATTGTTTTCACTTCCATCAACTCACCTGCAGAAACAATCACTGCAGACAGCAGCAGCACACACATGCCTGCAAGAGGAGGACAGAGGTCAGTGAGGGTCCAAGGTCACTAAAGGACTCTATACAAATGTATTCAGCTACAGAGCATTTTATTTTTTAGTTAGAAATAATCATGTTGTGCTATTAAATTAACACTGTAATTTATCTTTATAGATGTGCATTATATGTATGTATTAGTATGTAACACTTTTTAAAACGGTGCATGTTTGTACAACTCTTGAGATTGAGAAAGAGTTTGGTGCAGTGAGATGAGAACCTGCCTTGAGTACCAGAAGGGCCAGGTTCGAATCCTGCTCAGGGCAACATTTTTTCGTTTTGGGGTAGGGATAGCTCAGTAGGTAAAGCGGTTGCCCCATGATCGGAAGGTCAGGGGTTCGAATCCCCTGAACGGCTACCCTGAGGTACCCTTGAGCAAGGTACCATCCCCACACGCTGCTCCCCGGGCGCTGCACTGGTGGCTGCCCACTGCTTCACTGAGTGAATGGGTTAAATGCAGAGAAGAATTTCCCCACGGGGATAAATAAAAGTGTACATTATTATTATATTAGATTATCTTGAAGAGAATTCCATATTCTTATACCTTTAACTGTCGGACACATTAGCCTTTGTGTGGTCCTAGCAAACTGGTGCTTAAAGTCAAACTTCCTTCTACTGTCCCCACTTCCTGAACACAATACAAACAAACTTTGTAACTTAAGAGGTAATGTATTATTTCTTGCCTTGCACATGAATAATAATGTCTGTAATTTCAGTAAGTCTTCAAATTTCAACAATTTTGATTTTATAAACAAATTATTTGTATGTTCTCTATATTTAACATTACGAACCATTCGTACCACTTTCTTCTGTAACAAGTATAGAGGATTTATATAAGTCGCATATGTATTCCCCCACACCTCAGCACAATAACTGAGATAGGGGAAAATTAGTGAGAAATATAAAATACGCATTGCCTTATAATCTCTAATATACGGAAGAGGATTAGGGCCACTGGGGGGAAAAAAAAAGAATTCTGACTTTAATCTCAGAATTCTGACTTTTTTCTCAGAATTCTGACTTTTTTCTCAGAATTCTGAACTAGAACTCCCAGAGAGCAGCCATTTGGCTTTTCTACCTATAAAACCCAGAGAGCAGCCAAATGGCTTTTAGCTAGGCTTTAGCTTCAGCCAAGTGGAAGCTAAATTGGCTAGTCATTCATATGTATATTAGGTTGTTAAAAAGGTATTCATGAGGGAGGGGAGTGGGGGTGTGTGGATGAGGGGGTGCTGGAGCTGCTAAAAGCTGTGAACTTCCTTTTGTGTTTCATCTTGATGCATTCTCAATCATCCAGGGAAATAAATCTCCAAAAGTCACCAACTTGGAGTGTTTCAGTTTGCCGTCTTAGGGAGAAATCAACACACATGGGTGTTTGTCCTTTGTTGCTGAGATTTATTGATAAAAACAGTACAAAAAACCAGAGGTGGGACCAAGTCATTGTTTTGCAAGTCTCAAGTAAGTCTCAAGTCTTTATCCTCAAGTCTCAAGTCAAGTCTCAAGTAATGTCAGGCAAGTCAGAGTCGAGTCTCAAGTCACTGGTGTAAAAGTCCGAGTCAAGTCACAAGTCTGAAACTTTGAATTTCAAGTCCTTTTGAGTCTTTAAAAAAAAACAACGAAAAAATAATGTTGCAGTTATATGCTAAATGTAAATATTAGACCATGTAATTTTAAAATCTGTGTTTTTCTCAACACATGACAAAATAGTGAACTTGGAAAATATACACAAATTGTGAAATTGCACCTCTTTAAAATGCAGCTCAATTAAACCTAGCTCCAAGAATAATTTTCACCAACGGTTCTGAGATAAGCTGCATGTTATTCTTGGATGCGGTTGTAGGACCAGCTTTAAAAGAAGAGCAGAAGGTGAGTAACAAAAAGAGAAATAGTTTGGTGTCTCCTATTTTTACAGAAAAATAGTTATGGTACAGTTACGGTTTAGCGGTTAGCATGCTTGTTAGCTTATAATGTTATATAGGAATGAACGTGTTTCACGATGTTACAGTATACTAGGTGAATTGACGTTTTAACTGTTGTTGATCGCAGGATCATCCCAGATGGGTTCGTTGCATTTTATTTTATTGTTCTACTATTTCAGAGTTTTTCAAGGCAGTTAAGCGGAGCTGTGTTACAGATGCTAGCCGCCTGCCAATATCACTGATATATTTGATGTGTACAAGTAAGTTACACTTAGTACAGCGGAGGGGAGAAACTGTAATGAATGTTTATGCGGATATTTCACTCAGAAAAATGGGTGGCGTTCATACACAGCCACCAACTGTCAGGGCTCTGTGTGCAGGCAGGTAGAAATGTGGATCCAAATGCAGGACTCCGAGACAAAATGTCACTAAAACCACAGCTTTTCTTGCTGGCATGAAACAAAAACCCAAACCAAACCATGAAACCAAGCAGGAACACACAGGCAGGGTCTGAGGGTACGACGCGACACTGAGCACAGGAAAACACAGGGCTAATATACACAGGGTGGTAATCAGCGAATGGGCAACAGGAGGGAGACACAGCTGGGAGAGATCAGGGTTAACGAGACGGGGGGAACCAAGCTGCACACACTAACATAAGACAAAGACTTTCACAATAAAACAGGAAACATGAATTACTAAACAAGCATGCAGACTTTACACTGAGCGACAGACAGAGACTGACACATGGAACCTGAACTAAACGTGAGATATAACTGAGAACAAATCCTTAAGCACAGATAAACAGAAACAAGAAATAATCATCATCACTACGAGAATAAGAAAACAATCCATGAAGCAGAATTAAACTGAAATATAATAAACTCAAAATACTGGGTCCAACGGACCCAGAACCGTGACACCGACACAGCCCCGGTTGTTGTTCTGACGGTGGCCGACTGACGATCCCCTCACAACATGTTAGCTAACACAAACTAATGTAGTGCATGTAACTGTGTGTATACGTTAGTGGTACAGTGTCGGAAGAAATGAGCAAACTGTTAACTGTTTATAATGTCAGAATGACATCATCGTTCTCCTGCACTGTGTAATGTATGTCAGCTCAAGAAGGAAATCATATCTTATACTCTGAGCTGCCCAGTGCACTTAACGCCTACATGTGGAAATGGTAGGCTACACTACAGTTCACTACCGGTAAAAAAATAAACTTAATACAGTATTTGATTTTTTTTTTTTATAGAACAATAAAATAAAAAGTGCTGGCTGAGGAGCGCTGCCGCGTTGAACTTTGACCTCGGGGTGACGTGACGTTTGTTCGCACAACCAATAGAAGTGCAGAAAGTCGCAAATCAGGCATATTGTTCGCATAAACACAAAAATAAATAAATAAATAACGAAATAATCCCGATATTGTGCCAAAGAGTGATTTACAATGTTACTTTGTGTTCTATGTGTAATACCTTTGCTTAAATGACTAAATGGACTGTGTATTTATGACTCTGCGTTATAGTCTTACATGCACAAGTAACATTCATATGTACAGATAAAAATGTACAGAGATATGTACACAAGCGTGTACACAAAAGTCTACTGCTGATCGAGCTGCTCAGTGGTCGTACATTCTCATGCAGAGAGCGTGGAGGTGTTGTCCGTTGCCATTCCACCACTCCAGCAGACCACAACATAAAAGACAGCAGACGCCACCACAGTGTCGTAGAACATCCTTAGAAGACGTACTACCTACAACATAACCAATCAAGTCCTGCTTCTTTTTAAATACAGAAGAGGATTTACTATTTATTGAAAGGCTATGCCTTAGTTTGCTTCTTTCATTATTGTGTTTCGCCCTGCATAAAATAAATAGCTTTTCTGATAACTACAGTCAGTACTCTCCTACTGGCATTAGCGGTGACCTAAGAGCCTTAACCGTAGGGCTGCTCAATTAATCGAATTTTAATCACGATTACGATCTGGGCTTTCAATGATCATTAAAAATGACTGAGCCGATTATTAGCCCCTCCCTCATGCTTTACTCTCGTGCTGCTCCGTGTAGCAAATTGAGCGCACCTCTCTCCATTTCGAACATGCGTCACAACAATTAAGAGGACCCGAGGGAAGCTCGGAAAGCTAAGCAGAAGTTATTTGGAGAGGAGAGTGACTGCCGTTGGTTGAAAAGAGAGGTAAAAAAAAACTTCAGTGGTGTGGAAACATTATGGGTTGGCGGAGTTAGACGTGGATCAAGTAGACAGTGTGTAAACTTTGCTACGATGTAGTAGCTGCACCACAGAGCAACACTGCAAAGTTCACTAAACATAGATGTTTACATTTTTCATTTATTTCTTATATTGCAAACATTTGCACTGTTATCAGTATTTGCACACTATTTTATATTATTTTTTAAAGTCATTATTCAATACATTGTTATTGTTAACCCTTTAAAGCCGGTCAGAGCAGCACACTCCGTTTTGTGTAACTATTTTTAAATCCCTGTAGAACCTGAACCGTGTAAGCTAGCGCAATAATTTGTTTTGCATATTAAACCGGAGGAGTTGTACTTACATCTGATGCCATCAGCTTGTCCTCGGTCACGGTTTCCTTCCACATAAAGCTTTGCAAAAATTGCATAAAAAGCACTTGCAGGAACCAAAACATAATATTCCAGAAACAGGCTTTGCCGATCCATCAGCTGTTCTTAACACTTCCCACTTTGAAAAAGACGTCAACGCGAACAATCGCATTTCCTGCCCGAAACCGGAAGTGACGTCATTTTCGCGGAAATGTAGTTTTTTACTTGTAGGTCTTAAGAGCCTATACTGGTGTTTTTATAAGTCATGTTTGACTTTTCTGAATAGTTTCTGGGATGCTTAGAACTCGAATTGCACTGCTGGAAATAGTTTATTTTGATGAACATGCTGTTTTCTTTGCAAATTTGCATCATAGGATTGTTTTTTGTTTTTCCTGCAGTATATAAAAATTGCTGTATCTCCAAAATAAAACTATGAAGACACTCAAAATAAATTTCCTGTTGTTGTAAACTATTTTTTGGAACTTTTTTGTATTTAAAGTTTTGAGGGATAAACCTCTTAAATTTCTCCAAGTAGAAATATATGTAAAAAAAAACAAAAAAAAAAACGATTTTCAATTTTTTTGTAGTTTATTGCACTTGTTTGCAATTAATGTAGTTACTATGGACTTAATGCATACATATTATTAAAATATGGGCTATAACAGTTGTATTGATGTATAGCAACTTGAAATGCTCCCACAAATGGCACTACAGCATGTAAAAAAATAATATAAGCTCTGGCGGACTTGGTTCTATGGTAGGTCTTAAAGGGTTAAATAAATATCGTCAAATAATCGTGATCTCAATTTCAGTGAAAATAATCGTGATTATCATTTTTGCCATAATCGAGCAGCCCTACTTAACCGTAATATTGCTTTGCAGTGTAAATGTTGCAGAAAATGACTGTCTTTTCTTTCTTCCTGTGTGCAGATTGACTGTGACGTCATAGCACTGATGGATGACACAACTTTGGCAAACTACATTCCCTCGTACGGAGACCGAATTGCCCTCTTCAATTTCTGCAAAAGCAAGCAACCACTGTCAAAAAGAAAACTAAGACTTCTGCAAAAAGTTCACCTCTCAAAGTGAGAGAAACAGTGGCTGACATGTCAGATTTGGATGACTTAATAAGACTGTATTTCAGACTTTCTTTCAGTAACAAAGAAATACTTTCAATTTTAGCACATAGTCATCAGACAATTGTAAGTATTCGAACTCTAAAGAGAATTTGTAAAAGACTTGGGCTTTTTAGAAGGAAGAATCAATCAAACTTGGAGGAAGTGCTAGCCTTTGTCTACTGTAAAATACTGTAACATCGTGAAACACGTTCATTCCTATATAACATAAGCTAACAAGCATGCTAACCGCTAAACCGTAACTGTACCATAACTGTTTTCCTGTAAAAATAGGAGACACCAAACTATTTCTCTTTTTGTTACTCACCTTCTGCTCTTCCATTAATAAAATAGCATCTTCGGGGACCCCTCGGCCACGCAAAAAATCACTTATATCCACCATATTTAGTGAATTAGTTCTCCACCTGCCAAAGTGGACACATCGCTGGAGTTTTTTTTTCCAGTGACCCTAATCGTCTTCCGTACTAATATCTCTAACATTACATTTTCCATTTCAGAAACCATTAATTCAGCCAATTCTTTCAATTTATCCCCAGCACAATAAAAATTTGTATCATCTGCAAACAAAACGGAATTTAACATTTTGGACACATCGCAAATATCATTTATATATTTATATATAGGTTAGTCCCAAAACAGACCCTTGAGGAACCCCACATTCAATTTTCAGTCTTTCAGAGGAAATGCCCAAATAATACACATGCTGAGTGCTATTTTCTAGATAACTACTAACCAGTTTAATGCAATTCCTCTCACCCCATAAGTATTAAGCTTAGAAATCAAAATAGAATGTTTCAGCGTATCAAAAGCTTTTTTTAAGTCACTAAATACTCCTATTGTATATTTATTATTATCTGTTGCACATGAAATATCGTCAATAGTAGTCATCAGTGCTAATGCCGTTGATCTATTTTTCCGAAAACCATATTGATTTTCACTTAATAATTGATGTTTTTCAATAAAGCTATCAAGTCTTTCAACAAAAAGTTTCTCAAGTACTTTAGAAAACTGTGACAGAAGTGACACTGGCCTATAATTATTAAAACTATGTTTATCTCCCTCTTTATACAGAGGTATCACTTTTGCCACTTTCATTCTGTCAGGAAATACGCCGGTATGGAATGAAAGATTGAAAATATAACAACGAGGAGTAATTATACAGTCCAATGTCTTTTTAACTATAACCATATCTAAACCATCGCAATCAGTAGATGTCTTATTTTTAGTCTTATTTAAAATTGCTGCAAATTCTTTTTCAGTGATATCAGCTAAAAATATAGACTTAACTACTCTGCTTTCACCTTTCCAATCATCCTTTTGTCCTAACTTATCATGTTTTCCAATTAGATTCGCCAAATTACGGCCAATATTTACAAAAAAGGAATTGAATTCATTTACCACTTCATTCATGTCATTTATAATCTCATTTTCCTTATAAAAATACTTAGGCAAATCTAAGGCAACATTCATATTGCCTAATATCTCTGAAAATATTCCAAATACCCTTTATATTATTTTTCTTTTCTTGAAATAGTTTGTTATAGTATTCTTTCTTGGCCTTCCTCATTATTAATACTAGCCTATTTTTATAGACTTTATATTTCATTTCAGCGGTCTTTGTTCTGAGTTTCATATAATCGCTGTATAGTTTGCTCTCCTTTTTGCACGCGTTTACTAGCCCCTTAGTTATCCTTGGTTTAAAATTAGTTTTCTTCTTCTTAAACTTAAGCGGTACCAGTGGACAATGTTTTCCATACAAGGCCAAATAAGTATTTAAAAACGCATCATATGCGACATTAACATCATTTACATAAACGTCCTTCCAATCCTCTTCTATGAGATCATGTCTAAATTTATTTATTGCATCCTCATTTCTTATCCTTATACATCTGTCCAATTGCTCTTCCTCCTCCTCCTTACGAGTTCTCATATTGTAATCTAAAGTAAAAAAAAAAACAGGTAAATGATCACTTATATCATTTATGATGAGGCCACTTTTAATATTATTCCCTAAACTATTAGTAAAAATATGATCAATTAATGTTGCTGATGTATCCGTTATCCTACTCGGCTTTGAAATCAGAGGGTATAATCCATTTCCAAGTAGTAATTCTGAAAAGTCTGATGCCATGTGATTAGTCTCTTTTAGACAGCCTAACTTTCCGGTCATCACACTTACTTCCTTGTGTCAAACTCTAAAACATCCATATAGCAACACAACCTATTGTGGAACATAACTAAGCCTGTAAACAATAATTCAAATTGTAACACCCCTTCTCTTTTTGAAAAATAGTCTTTTTTTTGCTGCACCGGTCCGTCGTGGTGAAGAGGGAGCTGAGTGTAAAAGCGAAGCTCTCAATTTACCGGTCGATCTACGTCCCTACCCTCACCTATGGCCACGAGCTGTGGGTAATGACCGAAAGAACGAGATCGCGGATACAAGCGGCAGAAATGAGCTTCCTCCGAAGGGTGGCTGGCCTCTCCCTTAGAGATAGGGTGAGAAGTTCAGTCATCCGGGAGGGGCTCAGAGTAGAGCCGCTGCTCTAGTTGGCTGGGGAGAGGGAGGTCTGGGCTTCTCTGCTTAGGCTGCTGCCCCCGCGACCCGGCCTCGGATAAAGCGGATGAAGATGGATGGATGGATGGACCTACCATAGAACCAAGTTCGCCAGAGCTTATATTATATTTTTACCTGTTGTAGAGCCATTTTTGGGAGCATTTCAAGTTGATATACATCAATACAACCATTATAGCCGAAATTTTAATAATATGTATGCATTAAGTGCATAGTAATTACATAAATTGCAAAAAAGTGCAATAAACTACAAAAACATTGAAAATCATTTTAGTTTTTTAAAGCATATTTTGTAGTTAGAGAAATTTAAGAGGATTATCCCTCAAAGCTGTAAATACAAAATAGTTGCACAAAATAGTTTCCCACCACATGAAATTTATTTTAAGTGTCTTCAAAGTTTTATTTTTGAAATACACCAATTTTTATACACTCCAGGAAAAATAAATATTATAATGTAAATTTGCAAAAAAACAGCATATGCATCAAAATAATAATAATAATATAATAATAATAATAAACTTTATTTATAAAGCACACTAAAAAACCAAGGGTAGCAGACCTAAGTGCTCTGACAGGAGTGTGTAACCTAAGAAGCTCATTGAGGTAGCTCGGCGCCAAATTATTAATAATTTTGTAAGTAAAAAGTAGTACTTTAAATTGAATACGGTATTTAACTGGAAGCCAGTGCAAGCCAGCAAGAACAGGAGTGATGGAAGAAAACTTCCTGCTACCTGTCAAAAGGCGTGCCGCCGCATTCTGGACAGTCTGCAATCTAACGAGAAGGGAGGAGGAAAGCCCAATGTAAAGAGAGTTGCAGTAGTCCAACCTGGAAGTCACGAATGCGTGAATAAGTTTTTCCAGGTCGTTGTGCGGAATATAGCGCTTATCCTTAGAAATGAGGCGCAGCTGATAAAAACTAGACCTCACAACAGCAGACACTTGCTTGTCAAATTTAAGCGAGCTATCCAGTAACCCTTTAAAGCCGGTCGGAGCGGGCACGCTCCATTTTGCGTTACCATTTTTAAATCCCCGTAGAACCGGAACCACGTAAGCTAATGCAATAATTTTTTTTGCATATGAAACCAGAGGAGTTGTACTTACATCTTATGCCATCAGCTTGTCCTAGGTCACGGTTTCCTTCCACATATAGCTTTGCAAAAATTGCATAAAAAGCGCTTGCAGAAACAAAAACATAATATTCCAGAAACAGGCTTTGCTGATCCGATCAGCTGTTCATAACACTTACTACATTGAAATAGACGTCAGCGTGAACAATCACATGTCCGCCATTACCTGCCCGAAACCGGAAGTGACGTCATTTTCGCGGAAAATGTAGTTTTTTACTTGTAGGCCTTATAAGCCTATACTGGTGTTTTTAAAAGTCATCTTTGACTTTATGCTTTTCTGAATAATTTCTGGGATGCTTAGAACTCAAATTGCACTGCTTTAAATAGTTTATTTTGATGCACCTGCTGTTTTCTTTGCAAATTTGAATTATATGATTGTTTTTTTCGTTTTTTCTGTAGTATAGAAAAATTGGTGTATCTCAAAAATAAAACTATGAAGACACTCAAAATAAATCTCCTGTTGTTGGAAACTATTTTTTGCAACTTTTTTGTATTTAAAGTTTTGAGGGATAAGCCTCTTAAATTTCTCCAAGTAGAAATATATGTAAAAAAAACGATATAAGAAAAAAAATATATCACATATGCAGGACACCTTAAACTAGTTTTTTTAATTAAGCAGCAAGGCAGAACAAAATCAGGGCTGTATCAAGACACAGGGACTAAAACCCAATTCAACCAGACCCAGATGTGACCCGGAATCAAAACAGGACTACAACAGTTAAAAATCAGGTCTACTTTAAGACTTAACCAAGACAGAACCAGAATCAAAACTAGACGATGGTAGCACTGAAAGTCCTCATAGACCTGCACTACACTGACAACACCTCTTTATTGTGCTAACATGAGACTGTATCTTCGAGGTTTGAGTTTTGCCAAACTATCAATATTATTGATAATTGTCAATATTATTCAAGTATTCCTTTTCAATAGATAATTTGTACCTATTTCGTAATTGCAAATGGCACCCAAATTGTATTCAAAATTGAGCCACACTTATGGAGGTCCACAATTCTTTTTCTGTTGTCTTGGTTGATATCTTTTGATATTCCCATGTCAAAGAAAGAGGCTCTGTGTTTTGGGGGTGACTTATATCCATCCACAGGTGTGCCACCAATTTACTCAAATTGACTCTACTAACCTATCAGAAGCTTTTTAACCTCAGAATGGAATCATCTGGAGTTTTATTATTAATTAAAGAAACAATAAACTTAGTGTATATATACTCAAATCTGATGAAAGTGATAAAAAATAGACAGCTCTCTCTCTTTATTCTGACATTTAACTAATTCAAAAGATATTTCAATATTTATTTATCTAAAACAAAAATTTTTACTCTAAATTGATGTTCAACAGTAAAAAAAATGTTTTTATGTTTTTTCCCTAAAATGTATGTAAATATCTGGTATCTGTGAGTATATTGCTGTGTATTCAAATTCCTCTTGTTTTGCATAGAAATATATTGAACAACATACAACGCATAATATATAAAATAACATTTAGCTGAGGTTTTTCTTTGAAAGGAGCTCCTTATGTCCATTGTTACGTTTATCAGTACATAACTAAAAAAAAACGATTTAGAGTGCTTTATTTAGCCGTGGAGGGGTAACAACTGAAAATATGAAATAAACACAGATGTAAGCTAAGACTCTCTAAAAAAAACCGATGTTCGGATTTCATTTCACTAATTGTTGATTTACTTGAAGAGCAAGTAATGTAATACGGGTCAAGTGATCAGTTTGATATCAATCTTTTGTGATACACCGTCATAGTTACATTATTTGTACAGTACGAATTATTTGCTTTGGTACCCGGTCAAACTTAAGCTCTTCTCTGTCTGCCTGTCTGCACTTCTCCTACTGCAAATTCGCAGGCAGCAGCTTCTCCCCCCTTGCTCACATGCGTAAGTGCTGTGCTCAGTCGGCTAGTTTCCAAGCTCAGATCATACCAAAATTAGGGGGAATTTACGACTGTGCGCTATGTGCTTCGATATTGTGTGTAGTTTTTGTTTTATAACAGTTGTCAGTCAGGCATCGAAATATAAAACAAATTACACTCCTAAAGACTAAAGGCTTCTGAAAAAATGACCCGGGCTTAAGCCCAGTAAGCCACCCCCCGCTCCGCCGATGCTCTGGATGGCATTACCTTGGCCTCCAGTAACGCGGTGAGGAACCTTGGAGTCATTTTTGACCAGGACATGTCCTTCAATGCACATATTAAACAAATATGTAAGACTGCTTTCTTCCATTTGCGCAATTTCTCTTAAGTTAGAAATATCCTGTCTCAGAGTGACGCTGAAAAACTAGTTCATGCATTTATTACTTCCAGGCTGGACGACTGTAATTCATTATTATCAGGAAGTCCTAAAAACTCACTGAAAAGCCTTCAGCTAATCCAAAATGCTGCAGCAAGAGTCCTGACAGGGACTAGAAAGAGAGAGCAGATTTCTCCTGTTTTGGCTTCCTAAAATTTCTTCTGTTTGTCATCTATTCTTGCTGTCTAGTATTTTTTTTTCCAGAGTGACTTCAACAGTCTGAGGCTGAAGTTTTTATGAACTGCATTTTACATATCCCTGTACCTCTTTGCTGCACATCTTAAAATGGAACCCTAAAACAAATTAAATGTTACCATGTTATCTTATCTTATGTTATCTTATCTTAAAATGCAAGACAAATCTCTTGAAAATGTTTTTCAGACTTGACACATTGCAACAGCAAACATTCATTGCAATGCAAAGGCAGATCCTTTCTAATATATAAAAATCATCCATCCATCCTCTTGCCAGGGTTGCGTTGTGGTGCAGAGGTACACCCTGCTCAGGTTGCTGGTCTGTTGCAGGGCTAATACACAGAGACAGACAACCATTTAAAGTCACAATTTAGAGTTTCCAGTTAACCTAACCCCACTGACTGCATGTCTTTGGACTGTGGGAGGAAGCCAGAGCACCAGAAAGAACTGCACAAACATGGGAGAAAAAGCAAACTGGTGGTGGAACTGAACTAAAGACCTTCTTGCTGTAAGGCAACAGTGCTAATCACTGTGCCATGCTACCTTATGTAAAAATAAATGAACTTTAAAATTCAAGCATTGCAAAATCAAAGAATCTAGTTTAATCACAGTTCCGATACAATTTCATTTCAAGCTGTGAGAGTGAAAGACAGCTTCCAGCTATGTGATGGAAATGCGTATTTTCTTTGATAAGTGTTGTATCTCTGCTGAATGAAACAATGAAAGATGGTTGAGTAGAGGAGCGTCGAGTTTGACTCACCGATGAGCAGCGAGATAACCATAGTCTTCATGATGACTGGATGATGACTGAACGTCAGTTTGAGCAACAGAGAAGTGCTTTAAGCTTCGTCACTTCCCCGAACACATGCAGTGTTTCACTGCCTGAATTCCAACTCACCACACTGCTGTGATGATATGCTGCTGTGATCACTGAGGGCGGGGCATGCTTTAATGAGCTGCAGTTTATAGTTTTGTACCATTCCTGAAATAATCATGGTACTGTAACACCTGTCCGAACATGTGTTACAGGTGCTCTGGACATTTCCATATAAAGACATTTCCGGGGTGGAGTTTTAGAAATATCCTGTCTCAGAGTGACGCTGAAAAACTAGTTCATGCATTTATTACTTCCAGGCTGGACGACTGTAATTCATTATTATCAGGATGTCCAAAAAACTCCCTGAAAAGCCTTCAGCTGATCCAAAATGCTGCAGCAAGAGTCCTGACAGGGACTAGAAAGAGAGAGCAGATTTCTCCTGTTTTGGCTTCCCTTCATTGGCTTCCTGTTAAATCCAGAATTGAATTCAAAATCCTGCTCCTCATATACAAGGTCTTAAATAATCAGGCCCCATCTTATCTTAATGAGCGTACAGTACCATGCAAGTTTGATTTTAAAGACTAAATGTCCACACACGCGTTAATCTGATGATTAACGCGTGTGTGGGGGGTGGCTGCAGCTCAGGAGGTATAGCAGGTCCACTGCTTTTTGTAAAGCTCTTTGAGTGCTCCGGAAGAGTAGAAAAGCACTATATAAAAAAAAAATCAGTCCATCTGATCCCCATGTGTCATATTCAGATAAATATTTGTTGTCATGGCTAGAGCTGTGGTAGGAAGGACTCAAAAATAAAGGAAAAAACCAAGGGAGCCAGCTTTATATCAAAATATACATACATATAACTCAAAAAAGTAGAAAACTAATCCGGGAATAGAGAACTAGGAATTACCAGGAGCACGGAGGAAACACACAATATTGTGAGGTACAATGGACAGAGGAAATACAGGGCTTAAATACAGAAGGGAGTAATGAGGGAATGGGACAGAGGAGGAGAGCACAGCTAGGAATAGTAACACATAACGAGATGAGGAGGAAGCAAAACTGAATACACTGAACATAGGACAAGGAACTATCAAAATAAAACAGGAAACACACAGACCGAAACTCAGACTCAAGACACGCAAGCTTAACACAGAGACTGCGGAGACAGAGGGAACATAGACTGGACACAGGATGAACATAGAGACAAGGTTGATTAAACAAGAATCATGAAATACAGGGGAGGCATACACTGTAAAATCTAATTAGTTCACAGAACTCAAAAAACTATGCAAACTCGTTACCTCAAAAAATTGAGTAACGTTTTACTTAAGATGATTAAGCTAGGGCAACTTACTCATTTTGAGTACACTGTACAACCTTGTTAGTTGCCAGAACTCAAAACAACTATGCAAACTCGTTGCCTCAAAAAAAAATTGACTACAGTTTTCTTAAGATGACTAAGTTAAGGCAACTTATTCACTTTGAGTACAGAGTAAAAACCTATTTAGTTTCCAGAAATCAAAAAAAATATGCAAACTCATATGCAAACAGTAAAGCTTACTTAAGATGACTGTTAGGACAACTTATTCATTGCAAGTCTGCAGTATTAAGAATAACTTGATATTTCTGACATTACAATACTAATTGTTTACCTACTGACAAACATTTCAAGTTCAACTAAATCAAAAAACTATTTGTGGTAACCTGAATATGATTAAAAATAATTAACAACACTTTTTGTAATGATGTTAAAATCAGCCCAACTTTTATTTTCAAACACAACAAAGTATAACAGCCAACATACTGGACACTGTTCTGCTGAACAACAAACAGTTATATTGCCATCACTGTTATAATCTTACAATGAAACAAAGTCTCAGATGTAATTATTCTGAAAATAAATTTAGGCCTACCACAAGTTTGTTTTGTACTTACATTACTTATATAATCAAAATAAAATATATTTATGTTCTGTCACAAGTGCAGTCTTTAATTTAAACAACACATTTGTTTTCCATTCCAACACATGAGCTGAAATGTTGTAATATTTTAAGGATGGCTCGTTTCCAGTACAGGCATTACTGCCTGAACGACTATCATGGATCGAGGTGATCCAAATGTAAATGCAGAAGAAAGTCTTTATGTTCCCTTCAGTACAGTGGCAGTGGATGTGGGTTGGAGATGCAATGACCTTGAACCTGCAGGCGACCATCTTCACTGACCACACCATCTGTGACAGGGGACCCATCTCTCCTCCTCACCCAGAAAAAGTAATATTTAAAAGTTTTTTAGCCACGCTTCTCTGCCATTGCCGCGTTTACAAGTACTCACAAGTAAGCATACACAGGCTCCGACAACTGTGGCCGACAAATGCGATCCTCCTTTTCCCCAGACTACCCTTTCTGGGTCACAAAATAACCTTTTAAGATATTTTCAGGCTAGAATGTAGCTGTGTAATGCTCAAATATCTACTTAATTTATCAAAATATCACATATTTGCAAAAGTGCTTCGACGTTGTGGGAGAGCTCTGTTATCCACCAGCGCAATTGCTGACCGGGAGGTCAAGGCTCGATAGAGCCAGTGAGAACAGCTAACTCTTGGCATATCGTTTTCAACCCCCCTGTGGTCTTTTGCTACTCAGGTTAAACATGATATATATAGTTAGTTAGTTATGGCTATGGATTGAAAATACCCCACACACCCCACCCCACCCCTAACGGCTGCACCTCCCAAAGAATTTTGTCTGGGCTCTTATCTCACTCTTTTATTTCAAACAATCAACAGAAAATTTCACAGACATAGTTTTATAAGGTTTTTAAGGCTGTGGTGTTAATTTTTAAGTAACATGAGCCCAGCGGCAGCAGCAACGCTAGGCTAACACTAACTAGCTAGCAAGATTATAAACCTGGTGCTAAACTAAGAGAAGCCACAAAATCAGTTTGAATAAGAGTAAACATTTACTCACCAAGTCAGTGTATCAGGTAAAGATCCACAGCAATGACAAAAATAATATCTTGAGCTGACGCTTCTCCAGGTACGTGCGGACTGATCCGTGCTTGGGAGGAGGATGATAGTGACATGGCATTTTCAAACCTCTTTCATCCTTCCGCACTGAGAAGCAAAACTTCCAGCTTACTTAGTTTTTCTAAGTTAAGACAACTCAAATAAATAGGGTTGATCAGCGTTTTTTCATACAAAGTACTGGTAACTTACTTAAATTGAATTCTAATAACAAATTGATAAAAATTGAGTTCAGCCTACTTAATATTTTTAATTAAACACAATATTACATTTTACAGTGTAGAAACAAAACCTAAATCCTTGAAACTGCAGAAAATATCTAAGAAAAAAGAAATGCAAAGACTATGACATGAATAACATGAAATCAAAGAATCTTCAGAAACTGTAAAACACAAACTCAGTACCGTGACATTTGATTATGGGATGTATGACACGTCTCCATATGTTTCCTTATACATTAAATGCAAAAACAGAAAACAGCTGCTGAAAAGCTGTCTCACTACAAACTTGTTGCCCAATTTAGTTTTGGGTTTCAAAATGAATTATCTGAGAAGTCTAATAAGTAACCCTACTCTGTGACTGAGATAGCTATTTTACACTGTGTGAGTCTGAAAAAAATGTCAAGTGGTAGGAAGATGAAAACAGGAACAACCCCTCTGCCCCCGACTGCAAACAAACAAAGAAAAAAAACCAGAAAAGAGGAAGAACCAAAACAAAAATACCCGATTGCTGAGAAATAAAACAGCACAGAGCTGGCTGATGGTGTTAGTAGCAGTGTGATTTAAATGAAAATGTGGTGAATTTCTTTGAATAGCTCAACCACAACATTGGTGTGAAACTGTCCTGAAGAACTTTATTTCACACCTCTACATTGTCAGACTCAGCATGAGTACGTTCTACACAAAGACCACATGGACACTAACATACTAGAATTATTATAAACTGACAACATATGCAGACTTTGTAGAGGTTAGAGAGAAAAGGGCCCAAATACAGGATGTAGGGATCAGATGGCTTAACAAAGGATCGGTCTATGCAGAAACAAACATGAATTGTGTTTGTTATTGTGAGATATTGGAGCAGCTATAGTGTGATGGTTTGCTTAGGTATTCTGAGTACTTACTTCATTTACAAGGAATAAGAAAAAACCCACGGTTTTATCAATCAACAGTTTATTCCAGTTAATTTAAAGAACAAAAGCCACACACACAGTCAAAGGAGCTTGCAAAGAAAAGCGTCTGGACTTCTTTAAGTTACTTGAAGACGTCCAGACGCTTTCTTTGCAAGCTCCTTTGACTACGATGACCTGGATGACTGAGAACCTTCACACACACACACACACACACACACACACACACACACACACACACACACACACACACACACACACAACTTCTTTACAATTTTTTCACAGAGAAAAAGGGACTGAATACTCAATGAAGCACCAAACTGGACTGTTGGAGTGCTTCCCCATGATTTAGCTACATTTAAATCCCCAGCTATGGATCAGGGGACTCCTCGTCAAAACAATGTTTAGGACCCGTCTGCATTTTTCTCTTTTCACCTTGCTTGCAGAGGAGTAACATGGCTTCAGCTGTGTCACATTAACCTTAACCGAGGGCAGCAAGACCAAATATAAAATATAAATCAACTTGAGGTGACTTGTTGTGATTTGGTGGTAAATAAATAACATTTAAATGAATTTAACATTTTTCATGTTGATACTGGTGAGACCTAGCTATGACTTCTGTGTGTTCGAGGCATATCAAGGGTGTCCAGTGGAGATCATACCATCAAATTTTAAAGCTGGTTTCCTGAAATGAAAAATAATCAACCAATAAAACTGTCACGTCTGGTGTGGCAGATGTGTGGAGTTGTAGATAGGACCCCAGATGCGGCAGCTCTGGTGCAGGTGAGTTTATTTAACAGAAGAAAATACAAACAGAGATAGCGAGGGTGAGCTTAAAACTAAGAAAACCTAAACTGGAAAAAATAACAGAAACTAACCGGAAACAGATATGCAGGGAGGTACGGGGAAATACACAGAGAGACGGACGGAGAGGCGCAGACGAACGGATGATCTGATATCCTCGTGTTGGTGTTGTTCCCAGACCATCATGAAAATGTTGTTCCAGGTTCAACATTGCAAGTGACCAATCACATTGTTGTGACGTTATTCCTTTGCGCGCCAAGCCATTCATGCATTTATGAAATTCCAATGTTGCAAGGACAATATCAATTCTGCTTACTGTTTATTAAAGGGTTACGGTTAGGGTTAGGGTCAGGGTCATTGATCGGCGGACAGAGGTGGTTTCACGCAGCTTAAGTACAGTTTTTTGTTTTACGCCAGTTTTTCCCGAAGTCGCAAAAGTATGACGTCACAACATTCTGATTGGTCACTTGCAATGTTGATCCTGGAACAACATTTAGTATGATGATCTGGGAACAACACCAACACGAGGATATCAGATCAACCGCAGACGAACCAGCAACTAATAGAGGCAGACACGAGGTTTAAATACACAGAAGGATAATGAGGGAATGAGACAGAAGAGGGCACAGCTGGGAGTAATCAGACCTGACGAGACAGGGGAAAAGTAAACTGAACACACTGAGATCAGACACGGACCTTCTTTTTTTTTTTTTTTTTTTCTGCCTGTCCCATTTGGTTCTTTATCCATCAGAATTGTTGTCTGAAGACCAACAAGGATACCCAATGGATTTATTTTGCCAAATGGATCATCGTGGCATTGCCGTATTGGTCCATTTGATCGACCTTTGTTTTTATTATTTATTTTATTTTATTTTCAGTTGTTACAGACGGGACAGACATGAGTGAGGGATAGGAAAGGGAGAGAGAAAGAGGAAGGAAAAGAAAAACAGAAGGGGGGAGAAAAAAAATCTCCTGGATCACCTGTTGAGAGAAGAAAAATAGAAAACAAGCAAAAAAAACCAAAGCAACATACTAAACACAACACCATCGCATTAATCTAGCTAAGTGTAAACAGCAGTAAATACTAAATATTCAATGTTGTTGTGCAGCACGCAGGACAGACAGCGCACAATGTGCTTTGAAGTAGCAGCCAAGAAAGGTGTAATTTAAGTCTACGAGCAGTGAACACCCGTGTGCATACCTGTGTGGATCAGCGCGCTTGTATTCAAATGGTTTCCACATGTAATGGTCAGCAAGAGGATGTAGAGAGCCATAGCCCCGTCTCCCAGGGCATGAAGCAGGCATGGAGGAGATCCAGGCCCCAGACATCCAGAGGCCCCAGAGTGCGAGAGCCCAAGGAGGACCACCGGAGGGGCATCCGGGAGAAAAACAAAACAGGAGCACTAGAAAGTCCCAAAACAAAACACAAGTCCAAAAACTGGGTGTCATCAGGATGCTACAAAAGAGAGCGAACACCATCCCCACAGACACAGTGGCCAGGGAAGCAGAAAAACATCACATCAAGAACGCCCTGAGTAAATGTGGTTATCCCAGATGGACATGAGTAAAAGCTAGGAAGGAGCATAAAAAAAGTTTCAGCCAATCCAGGAGAGAAGGACAACCACTGCCTAAGTGAAAACCCTTAGTGATCCCATATGTGTCAGGAGTATCAGAACAGCGGAGACACATTTTTTCTAAACACTGCGTCTCCGTGGCTTTTAAACCCTAAAACACTGCGCCAAAACTTGGTCCTGTACACTGTTAATGCCAGGAGGAGGATTGCCATGTGTCAGGGACTAGTGATGTGTCCTGTGTGTCGAAGCTTCGAATCGCGCGTCGGGTAATCGCGGGGGCGTTTTTCTGAAGCGCGTATCGAGGCTTGCGTTGATTACGTATGCAGTGACGTTCGAGGCCTCGCAGGCAGTCCGTACCACGTGACTGATTCGGGAACTGGTTCACCGGTTCGCGCCAGATTCGAAATAAAATGGGCAGCAAAACAGCTGATTCCCCCATGAGCACTGTTATAAAGTCACAAGCACATTCACATCACAACTCCCTCCCTTTTTGTTTCCATGTACATTCCTGTGTTAAGCTGCCAATTTATTATACACAAACATTAATTAAATTAATATAATATAAAATTAGTATAATATTAAATATAACTAATATTTAGAGTTCAGTTATTGGTGTCATGAACAATAGTAATTCCTTTATTCATTCAACTTGAAGTGCCACACACTAGTTTGTGTCATTATTGAGATGTACATAAGCATGATTACGCAGTTACACAATCATCCCAAAAACTGTGTACTGATAGTTTCCACTTTCTCTTTTGTATCAGACATACTGAGACAATATTCGGGATAAATAACCATGAAAAACAATTTATTTATTCAGTTTAACGGTTTACACATCATTATAATCATTGAGCCCGTTTCACTTGAATTGTCCACTTGATGGCGCAGTAGAGCAAATGAATCATCACAATGCTTCGAACCATGAGTCGACCAGTTGGATGGGAAGCTTCAGTTCATCATGAGGCTTCATCTCACCATCACTATCAGGGACCAAGCAGTAAAGCATAAAGGACACAGGTGGTTTTAATTCAAAAAAGGGGTTTTATTGACCCAAAAATATGAAAACATATTTAACAAAGTCAAAACTTAAACAGGCAGACCAATAAAAGAGGTCAACTCAATAGACTAAACTCAAGCTCATAATTAACAAAACCTCAAACAAACATAAGATAAACTGACCTGCTGAAATGACACAGGGGGAACTTAAATACTGGTTTAGCTAAACCAAATGACACACACGGGGGAAAACAAGATGGCTGCCATATAACCAACTAATACAAAACAATTAAACAAACTTGAAACACCCCCCAGGCAATGAAGCATGTGGTGCAATCCAATTAGGCTGTCAGTGGTACTTCAGGTCTCCCAGCCCTTTGCCACACCTTTTGCCAGACAGGAGGAGAAGCCAATCCCCAGGTAACTCAAACAAAGAAAGATGTATTAATATAACATAAAACAGAACTTTGACCTTGCAAGGTTAATATGTGTGCACGCCATATAAACATTGGAAGGTGTGATGGAAAAATAAATACATTTAATAAAGAAACAATATTGAACAATAAATAGAATATTTTAAAGTAGTGACTGTAAATTAAACTAAAGTGAATCAATGGGTGGTGAGGTGTGGAGCTTACCATGTGTGGCATGCCATCACACCATGATTTATACATCGGGGAAACCAAACAACCTCTAGGGCAACGGATGGCACTACACAGAAGAGCTAACTCGCCAGGCCAGGACTCTGCAGTCTATTTACACCTACAAGCCAGTTGACACTCTTTCAATGATGAGGATGTAACATCCTGGACAGGGCGTGACAAGTCACAAATTTTGAGAGGTTTTCTCTAGTTAGATGGAAGTGGATTTCTGTGTCCTCTTTCCAGTTGGAATCAAAAAAGTACAAAAATCACAGGAGAAAAGCAGAGTTCTATGCCAGTTGGTTTATTGAGTGGTCAAATTCAGCAAAGCAGAGGAAAAGCAAAAAGCTCCCCTAGGGTGTTCACCGTGAGCACATGCAGATCAAAATCCAACGCAAACAGACAAACAACAGCCAAAAAAGCTATTCAGGGAGCGTAGTGGAATTTTCCAGGCACTCACTTGGACTGTTCATACACACCGCGTGCACACAAGGTAAAAATACAACATTTCCCTTTTTTTCTGAACAGAATACAGCACGTCTGCCAGTGTATGCCACTATGCCAGCTATTCACTGGTATGTATTTCAAAAGGGATTTTTCCGGTACATAAGGAGTAAAATCAGTTTTCAATACTGTTGCAGATCAAATTTCTCCAACAATACAACATGGAACTGCACTCATTACTTCACATAAACATTTGACATATTTTTTGTCACAGCTGCAACGGCAGATGTGTGGAGTTTTAAACAGAAGGACCCAAGTGCAGGCACCAGTTACTACAAGTGAGTTTATTTTCAAACAAGGGGAATACAAACTGAAGTGGAGATGGCATAGACAGAAACTAAGGAAAACCAAAACTGGGAAATCTAACTAGACAAACCTGAAGCCATGGCATGCAGTCAGAACACAGAATGACACGCAGGAATGACACACACAAACTATATATAAATGGGGAAACAAGGAATGGAAAACAGAAACACAGCCAGGATTAATTACACATGACAAGACCAAGGAAGCAAAGCAGAAAACACAAACATGGGGCACAGACTAAAGTAACAAGAAGTGGGACACGGTGAAGGTACAGAAACAGAACAGGAACCTAGAAACCAGAAGAATAGAATAGAATAATCCTTTAATTGTCCCACAAGGGGAAATTTGGTTGTAACAGCAGCCAAAAAGACAAATATACAAACAAACAGTACACAGGACACAGAACAGAAACATACACATTTTTTTCTTACATATTTACATTAAGGACAATGGTTACTCGCAGAGTATGGGAGTGCCTACTGGGGTCAGCGGGGGAGCTGGCCCCAGAGAGGGGTTAACTGCCCCTCCCTTCCTTCCCTCCCCATCTCCAGCTGCCTCCCTCTTCCCGCTCCACCACAACCACCCACACATGCAGGGCCTTGGAGTAGGGGTATGTCACCAGGGTGCAGAGGAGGCTACCCCCCCCCCCCCCCCCCCCTGTCCCCTTCTGGCTGCCTCTGCCTCAATTTTATCCCACAACTCAGACATTCACATTACTCACACCCTCATTACACATACATATAGGATCTTGGGGGTGGGCACGATACACGGAGTCCAAATTACCATCAGGGTGTACACCCCACCCCTGGCATCGTTGCCCACCTCTCAATTTTAAATACACGTAGACATTGAGGGCTAACAGGAGGGACTATGCGCTTACCTGCTGCTCTCTGGCAGGTAGTTCCATGCCCCCCTGGGTTTTAAATGCACCTTAGAACACACATACATCAACACTACAATGAGCGGGTGGAGGGAGGTTTGGAGTCTTCACTCACCCCCGTTCTCTGCGGCCTGCTGGAGCGGGGGGGCTAGGAGGTGTGGCGCCTCCCTGCTGCTGCGGAGTCGGGGCGGTCTGCCTCTCCCCACCGCAGGGAAAAGGGTAACACCACCTGGGTCTGGGTGCAGTTCCCTCCTCCAGGGGCAAGGGTACCTAGACCCGGTTTGTAGAGTACGCTTGGGGAGTGTGATCGTGTGTACAGCGTCTCTTTATGTCTGTCTCCACGTCGGTTGAGTGTGGTGTAAGTGCATATGAGAGCATGAGGGTGGGAATGGATGTTTGTGTCTGTGTGTGCCTGTATGTCTGTGTCTATATGTCAGGTTGGGTATCAGACGCCACCTCTCTGGGGACATCTCAGGCCTCCAAACCTTGGAGGGCCTATCTCCACCCACCACCACTTCCCCTGCCGGTGGCGGACTCCCTCAGGTGTTGGTGCGTTGGTGGTTCTTTGTATCTGGGGGTGGGCGTCCGGGTACACACCGGCTCACTCCTTGGCGGCCGCTTATTGGGGCTCGCTCGGGCCACTTCGGAGGTGGGGTGCCCCCGGCCTCTCGGCCTGGGGCTCGGTCACTCAGGCACAGCTGGCTGCCGGCGGAGCTCACGGGCAGGTCACTGCAGCTCCCCCTGGCTCCTGCTCTGCGGCTGCTGAATGAGCCCTCATCTGGGACTCTCCTTAGCTCTTACTGGGACAGTGGCGCGGCTGCCCCTCTGTGGGTCTTCCTTGGTCTCTTGTGTTCTGGGGGCCTCTGGATGTCTGGAGTTTTGATCTCCTCCATACCTGCTTCATACCATAGAGGACAGGGCTGTGGCTCCCCACACTCCCTAGCAGATCGTTACATGGAGAAACCTTTGGAATGCAAGCATGCTGATCCACACAGGTATGCACACAGGTGTACGCATGGGTATTCACAGACGCGGACTAAAGCTTTCTTGGCTGCTGCCTCAAAGCACACTGTGCGCTGTCTATCTTGCGTGCTGCACAATATCGTTTATTATTTAGTAACTATTGATATCTACTGCTAGCTAGTTTATTGTGATGGTGCTTTTTTTTTCTTATTATGTTGCTCTTTGTTGTTTGCTTTCTCTTCTGTTTTTTTTTCTCCATACAGGTGACCCAGGAGTTTTGTTTTTTTTGTTTGTTTGTTTTTTTCTCTCTTCCCCCCCTTCTCACTGTCTCTTCTCCCCTTTGGTTTTCTTTCTCTCCCTCTCTTTCTTTCATTCTTTCCCCCTGTCCTATCCCACAGTCATGTCTGTCCCGTTTGTAACAACTGAAAATAAAATAAATTCATAATTATAATAAAGGTCAATCAAATGGACCAATATGGCAAGGCCATGATGATCCACTTGGTAAAATAAATCCGCTTGGCATCTTTCTTGGCCTCAAGTCAACAATTCTGATGCTAAAGATCCAAACGGGAGACAAAAAAAAAAAAGGATAATGGTTAATATATACAGAGAGTACTGTACAGTTATTAAATTAAATAAAAATAACTACAGATAAGAGGCAAACCAGGTTGTAGTGTGAATCGGTTAATTAACTTATTGCAGTTACAGCGCTGATGTAAACATCTATGATTGTTGGGAGCAGTTCTGATTGTACAGTCCGACAGCTGCAGGGAGGAAGGACCTGCAGAAACACTCCTTCATGCATCGAGGATGCAGCAGTCTGTCACCGAAGGAGCTCTGCAGTTCAGCAACATTTACATGCATGGGGGGGAGACTCTGTCCATCAGAGATGTTATTTTGGCCAGAGTCCTTCTGTCTCCCACCACCTGCACTGGGTCCAGGGTGCATCCCAGAACAGAGCTGGCCTTCCTGATGAGTTTATCCAACCTCTTCCTCTCAGCTGCTGATAAACTGCTGCTCCAACATACCACACTGTAAAAAATGACAGATGCCACCACAGAGTCATAGAAGGTCTTTAAAAGCGCTCCCTGGACTCCAAATGACCTCAGCCGCCTCAGCAGGTAGAGTCTGCTCTGACCCTTCCTGTGAAGAGCATCAGTGTTGTGGCTCCAGTCCAGTTTATTATTCAGGTGAACACCCAGGTACCTATAAGAGTCCACTATCTCGCATCTGATGAAGACATCTAAATTTCCACTGAGCTGTGAGCCATGGGGCGGTAAAGCACCTTCACATTGGTTGCCAACCAAGAAGAAGAAGAAGCTGTGAGCCAGGAGGGAGGGGGTTAGTGAGTCCTGAGTGATTCGCTTATGCTATGATTCAGCACAGCAAGAGAGGGGGTGAGTAACTCAAATGTGCTGTTAGCATGCTAGCTGAGCGATGCTACTGTGAACTGAGGAGCTATTGTCTTGATGTGAGCTTCTACTCAGGGTATTTTCTTCCATTTCAGAGCAGAAATGTTTTTGTTAAGAAACTGGCTGTTGTTTTTTCCCCCACAATTTTACTTATAAGCTAGATATATTTCTACTAATGGAATTAGTTTGCTAACAGCAACAGGGATGAGTCAGTGAGTTGCGCTTGTGAATCATGATTCACGAGTCAGTAAAGTGATTCTTGAGTATTGAACGATTCGTTCACGAATCGAACATCACTACTGGCGTGTACCTTTGCTCCAACAGAGACATTTAGGGATGAACTCCCTGGGCATGAACCTTATACAGAACTAATTTGGCTGTTCTTCTTTCCACAAGGCCATTGCTTTATTGAGACAAAGGGCTTGAGTCTCATGTGACTGCAAAGTCTTTGAACTACCGAGAGCTGTACTGTGGGTGATTATCTGACAGGGGATTTCTTTAAATCACCCTGTAGTTCTTCAGCTGAGACACCTGAGTTAGAAAACACACAGAGAGACTGCAGTCATTTTTACACGTGTGGGCAGCAGCAAACGCACCCTGCGAACTGCGCCGCTTCTGCCTGCGTACTTTTATTTTATACATGTCTGTGTGTGTGTGTGTGTGTGTATGTGTAAAATAACAACATCACTCAGAATCAACAAGTTCTTCCCCTTTTCTAAATCTACAGTTCTCGGAAAGAGCTGCGGTTTTTCTTCTCTACATCTAACTGTTCTCTGAAAACAGGAAGTGGTTTAGTAGCTGAATAAGTTCATCACAAAAGTTATTAGGTGAAAAGTCACATAGACATTTGGATTGCTCAGTAAACAGAAAAACACATTTCATGAAGCTGATCAAATTATATAAAAACAAAAATCTCTTGACATTATCCGAAATATGTTTCTCTGGTATCCTGTGGCTGGCAAATACAGCCTTCATTTTTTTTAAATGATTGACCCTGCAGTGGTGAAGAATAGTCTTTTGAGCTCAAAATAGCAGCTGTAATAGTCCACAACTACTATGTAGTCTTGTCTACGCCAGGTGAAAAGGTCTGAGGCCATGACCTGCCATGGTCTCTCAGGGATCTGGTGCAAAATGAGAGGTTCTTTGGGGTTCACTGCATGCCTTTCCTGACATATAGAATACTTCTCCTCTCCACTCCACTTTGCCCATGCCTGGCCAGGAGATGGCATCCTTAGCTCTCTGTTTACTCCTCTCAAGCCGCATTTGCCCAATGTGGATATTTTCCAGCATATTGCTTCTCAGGGCTGCAGGCACTATGATTTTGTCACCTTTGAAGATGATGATATTATAGTGTGAAATTTCATCTCTGAAAAGTCCAGAAGTGTTGCAGCCTGTATTTCTGAGAGTTTTTTGTTCCTCATTGGTAGGCTGTTTAGCACTGAGACTTCCATGCTTTTGCTCAGCGTGCTGTATTGGTCAAGCAATGGTTTCCTGGATAGAGTGTCGGCCACAGGTATGTCTTTTCCAGGCCGGTGCACAATCTCTATGTCGTATCTCTGCAGCTGTAGAAACATATGTTGCAGACAAGCCGGGCCCACAGAGATTGGCTTCTTCAATATGTGATCCAAGGGCTTGTGATCTGATTCGACGATGGCCCTATTGCCGTATATGTAGGTGTTAACATAGCTCCCGAGGCATACTTTAATGCATCAACCTGTAGGCATAGCTCCTTGTTTGTGTCGTAGTATGCTAGTATGGGAGCTGGCTCTGGTTATGAGATCCTTCATTTGCTGAAATACTTTGTCGTGGTTCAAGATTCAAGATTGTTTATTTGTCACATGTATAGTTATACGAGAACAACATGCATTGAAATGTGTCCTGATACGCTCCTCGACTATGCAAAAAGAGAACATTATATACAGTAAGTGAATTATATACAAAAAGGAGGACATTATATAGAGCAAGTAAGTCAGTTATATGTATTAAATAAATAGAATAAAATAAAATAAAATAATCTGGAAATTTGAATTGAAAACCGGATAATGAGTGAGTGTGTGTTAAAGTGTCTTGTGCCGTAGTGAGACCTAAAAAGAAAAGAATCAGGCCAACAGAATCAGGCATGGTATGAGAATAAGTCCTGTCTTAGTCACTTATGGATGCTGGGGGGAGTGGGTGGCATGTTCTGGTTTAGGACTTGGATTGCCTGAGGAAAGCAATCTTGAGCCTCTCAGTTTTTGCCCGAATGGTGCGGAACCTTCTACCTGATTGCAGAAGTTTAAACAGTTTGTTGCTGTGATGGGACAGGTCCTTCAATATCTGAACTGCGCTGGACCAACATCTCCTGGTGTAAATGTCCTGTAGAGAGGGGAGAGCAGCCCCTCTCTGAAAAGCTTTTTAGGCCTTAACATGTTCTGTGTGAGAATACTCTCCACAGCGCCTGCATAGAAAGTGCTAAGGATTACTGGAGAGATCCCAATTTTCCTCAGTTATCGGAGATGGTATAGGTGCTGCTTAGCCTTTTTGGACTGGACCTGAATGTGCGCAGACTATGTCAGGTCTGAGGAGATGTGGACACTGGTTCTGATCCCAGATGTGCATTCACTTCGTGGTGCAAATCTAGACAGGTAGTTCCAAGAATTGTCTGAGCTCATTCTTGTTCTCAGGGGGGCATGTTCTTGATAGCCTGTATTTTCTTTGGGTCTGACTGGATGCCCTCCCGGGTGAGTTTGTGTCCAAAGTAGCTCACTTCGGTGGTGCCTATGACGCATTTCTCTGGATTCAGGCACACTCCTCATTCCTTTGTGCGCTCTAGCATGGCACGAAGGTTCTCATCATGTTCCTCTTTTGTTCTGCCATACATGAGGATGTCATCCACGATGGCTGCTACGCCACTGAGTCTCATTGATTTTCTTTTGGAAAATGTCCTGTGCTGATATTATTCCAAAAGGAAGGTGCAGAAAACGGTACCTGTCAAAGGTCGTGTTGAAGATGGTGAGGAGTGATGACATGGTGGTTACCTGGATGGCCCAACAGCCTGAACAACCATCCATGACGCTGATATACTGTGCTCCTGCCAGTTTTGGCATGATGTCACCCAATGTTGGAAGAGGGTAATGATATCTTTTGATGGCTTTGTTTAAATCGCATGGATCAAGACATACTCTGAGTTTCCCATTACATTTCTCTACGACCACCAGCCCATTTACCCATTCTGTGCGTTCTTTTACTTTGATGATTATGCCGTTTTTTCCATTTGGTCCAACTCCTGTTTCAGTCGTTCTTACACTGTAAAAGGGATACTCTGAGGGGGATACACAACGGTCAGAGCATTTGGGTCAATGTGTAAGTCGCATTCCCCTTGAAATTTCCCTATACCTTTGAACACATCAGCAAACTCTTCCTTGATGCCTGTGACCTGTACTGACAAGAGCAGCTTGACTAGGTCCAGATCCAAGCATGCTCTCAAACCTAGGATGGGGGTGCTGCTCTTTCTACTTTGTCAAAAGTCAGCAACTTATGAATGTCTTTCCGCCTGCACTTCAGCTGGCATGTGCCTTTTATACTCAGTTTTCTCCTTCATAATCAGATAGTGTGTGTGGGTGGTGCCAAGCTGACCTGCTTGTAAAACTTCTTGAACAGCTGGATGGGTATAGCATTAGCAGTGGCTCCAGTGTCAAGCGTAAAAGTCACAGTATGATGTAATAATAATAATAATAATAATAATAATAATAATAATAATAATAATAATAATAATAATAAATTTTATTTATAAAGCACCTTTCAAGATACGCAAGGACACTTCACAATAGATAAAAACACATAATAGAACAATGACACAATAAAGAACAATAAAACAAAAGCACAAGATAAAATTAACAAACAGTGGGTTCACAGTTAATATGCAGATTTGAACAGATGGGTTTTGAGTTGAGATTTAAACTGGGAGAGAGAACCAGTGTTTCTTGTATCTGGGGGTAGAGAGTTCCACAACCTGGGAGCAGAGCAGCTTAAACCTCTGCTTCCCATGGTGGTGAGGCGGAAGGAAGGCAAAAGCTGGATAGAAGAAGAAGATCAAAGTGAGCGGGCAGAATAGGTATTGTATTGTATTGTATCTTTATTTGTTTCAGACATATAAAACAAAAAAACAATATATACACACTACATATATTTTCATTTACAGATACGAATATATATGTAGATATACACACACACACGTATGTGTTCAGATAAACAAAAAAAAAATATAATGAAATAAAACAAAATCGTCTGACATAATGTAACAATGTTTGGTCTGAAAAGGAGTAGGAAGAAGTATGAACATACTTATTAATTCCTACCCCTGCTCAACATCTTATTGATCCCACATAATTCACCTAATTCCCATCATCACATACTCCACACAATACACGAGGAGAACCTATATAAACATGGCTACCGTGATTGATATAATTTGGATATAATTTGATATTTTTATACATACAATGGGTGATCATCTTTATCGGTATCATATTCTTCCAAAATCAGTTTTCGAAGTATTTTCATGAACTTACTAATTCCTGAGCATTGCTGTAGATCTATAGTAAAACTATTCCACAGTTTTACCCCATAAATAGTGACACAAAAGGTTTTAACCTTTGACCGTGCTTTAAGAATCCTTAGATTCAATTTCCCCCTCAATTCATAGTCTCCTTCTCTGTCATAGAACATCCTCTGTATATTTCCTGGTAACATATTGTATCTGGCCTTGTACATAATTTTTGCAGTTTTATATTTTATAAGATCCATAAACTTCAGTATTTTTAATTTCAAAAACATGATGTTAGTATGGTCTCTAAATCCTGCTTTATTAATCATCCTGATTGCTTTTTTTTTAATTTTACATATTGGTTGAAGTGCAGTTTTATATGTGTTTCCCCAAATTTCCACACAGTATTCCAAATATGGCAATATAAGTGAACAATAAAGTACCCGGAGTGATTTGGAAGGCAAAAAATATTTAACTTTACTCAGTACGGAGATGCTTCTTGACAGTTTGGCTTGTATATGCTTTATGTGAGGTTTCCAGCAGATTTTGTTATCTATTATCACACCCAGAAATTTTGTATCCGAAACTTGCTCTATTTCAACATTGTTTACTAATAATTTTGCTCCTGCATCTTTTTTACAATTTCCGAATAACATAAATGTAGTTTTTTCCAAATTTAATGATAGCTTATTTCTATCAAACCATGTTTTCAGTTTAATCATTTCTTGTGTGACAATTTCCAAAAGCTGCTGTAAATTCTCTCCAGCACAAAAAATATTTGTATCATCTGCAAATAGAATAAACTGTAGTATATCTGATGTTCTACATATATCATTGATATAGAGGATAAACAGCTTTGGTCCCAGTACTGACCCCTGCGGAACTCCACAAACAATGTCCATACACTCTGATTGATATTCCCCAATTTTCACAAATTGCTGCCTGTCTCTCAAATAACTCTTTACCCATTCTAACACCACTCCTCTAATGCCGTAGTACTCCAGTTTATCAAGTAATATGTCATGATTAATTGTGTCAAAAGCTTTTTTTAGGTCAATGAATACACTAACTATACATTGTCTTTTATCTATATTGTTGGTGATATTTTCGATCAGTTCCATTAATGCCAATGATGTTGATCTATTTGATCTGAAACCATACTGACTATCCGTTATTATTTTGTGTTTATCTATAAATTTGTCAAGTCTATTACTAAAGACTTTTTCCAGTATTTTTGAAAATTGCGAAAGTAGAGAGACAGGCCTATAATTTGTGAATTGGTGTCTGTCACCATTTTTAAACAGTGGTGTTACTTTAGCTGTTTTCATTTGTTTTGGGAATGTACCAGTTTGTATGGACAAATTGCAAATGTGTGTTAAGGGTTTGGAAATGCCCTCTATCACTCTCTTAACGATTTCCATATGAATGTCGTCAGAGTCTGTAGAGTTTTTTGTTTGTGATTTCCCAACAATATCAATGATTTCCCTTTCTTCCACCACCGTTAAGAACATTGAATGAGGATTGCGGTCAATGAGTCTAGTTTCTTTCTCTACAGAATCTGTTATATCAGGAATTGTTTCAGCCAAGTCTGGCCCAACACTTACAAAGAATTTATTGAACTCATTTACCACATCTCTCATATTAGTAATATTTCTATCATTATTTGCGAAATACGAAGGATAGTCTGCCTGCCCCGAGCCCTTTTTGATGATGGTATTTAATGTTTTCCAGATCCCTTTAATATTATTTTTATTCATAATCAGTAATTTTTCATAGTATTCCTTTTTACATGACCTTAAAATACTCGTTAATTTATTTTTATATTTCTTGTATTTATTTTCAGCTTCTGTGCTTCTGTTCATTATAAATTCTCTGTATAAGGTATTTTTCTTCTTACATGCATTTTGCAATCCTTTTGTAATCCATGGGCACTCTGCATATTTTTGTTTTTTACTATATTTCTTTACTGGGCAATGACTATTATATAACAGTTTAAATTTTCCTAAAAAAATCTCATAAGCTTTATCAATATTTTTTTCCTTATACAGCATCTCCCATTCTTGCTTGAGTAAATCACTTTTGAATGCGTTTATTGACTCTTCTGTTCTCACTTGTTTGTATTTTATTGTGTTTTCCTGTTTAACCTTCCTGTAATTGCTGTTATACACTATAAAAACAGGTAGATGATCACTGATGTCATTAATTAGGAGACCACTTATGGTTCTATTTTCTATTTCATTAGTAAATATATTGTCTATTAGGGTTGCCGACTGTGCTGTAATCCTGCTGGGTTTAGTGATCACTGGAAAAAGTCCCAAGCTATACATTGTATTAATAAATTCCTCTGTCGTTCTCTGCTTGTTTGGATTTAGTAGATCTATGTTAAAATCCCCACAAATGAACATGACTTTTTGATTTGTCCTAATGAATGTTTTATCTACCCACTCCTTAAAAATTTCAATATTAGAACCTGGTGTTCTATATATACAGCTTACAATGACATTTTTCTCTTTTCCCATACTAATTTCTATTGTTACACACTCTAATATATTATCCACCACCATCAACATTTTTCCCACCATACTGTATTTTAAATTTTTATCCACAAACAAGGCCACACCACCGCCATTCTTATTCTTTCTATTTGTAAGATTTAATTCATATCCATCTATTACAAAGTCCTCTCCTTTCTCTTTATTAATCCATGTTTCAGATACTGCAATCACACTGAATGGATGTGTAAATTTGCTTAAATATTCCCTTATTTTGTGAAAATTTGCATATAAACTTCTACTATTAAAGTGGATTATAGATATTTTGCCGTCGACCTTGACAGTTTTGTTGAATTGTTCTTCAGTATGATAGTAGCAGGTATTTTTGATGTTAAAAAAGTTCAGTTCTGGATCAATGTCCTGCTCTGTGAAGTGTGTTTTGTATTCCGTGTTTACTGGTGAATTTATCTCCTGATTAGCAATCCTCTGTGGTAGCAATGTATAATTCCCAGATAATGAATTAATTGATTGTTTCATCCTTGAATACGTTACGCTTTAGCTTCCGTTGTCGTCTTCTATTACCTGCTTTGATGACTGTAGATTGTTTGTCCAGCTCCTTGCCTTTGTAGTCATGTGACCTGTTAATATTTTTCCAGATCCTGGATGCATTTGATGACCAGCACCTTGGCTTCCTCCGGTGTACCGTTGAGCTTTATAAATATTTTACAGTTTGCAGTCCAGGTGTTCTGAATTTTACCCAGTTTCTTTAGGTATCGTGCTTTCTTCGCTATGTCAGCATTGGATTTGGTTAGATGGTCATTCATGTAGACGTTCGATCCTTTTAGTTTCCTCCCCTGCTTCAGCAGTGCATTCTTGTGGTAGTGCTTAACAGGTCAGAAAGGTAAGGACGTGCAAGGTTATGAATGGCCATGAAGGTGAGCACAAGAAGTTTGTATATTATCCGGAATTCCACTGGGAGCCAGTGAAGTTCCTGAAGAACAGGGGTGATGTGCTGGTAGGAGGGGGTTTTGGTGATAATGCGAGCAGCAGAGTTCTGAACCAGTTGAAGCTTATGGAGGGATTTTTGGAGGAGAACATGCAAAAGAGAATTGCAGTAGTCATATGGGAGGTAACAAGACTGTGGACAAGAATGGATGTAGACTGGGTGGAAAGAGAAGGACGTAATCTGTTAATGTTGCGTAGATGGAAATAGGCAGAACGGGTGAGATTATTGATGTGAGATTTATAGGAAAGTGAACTGTCTAGGATGACACCAAGGCTCTTAACCTGAGGAGAAGGGAAAACTGTGGAGTTAACGATAGTGAGTAAGAAATGGTTCACCTTCAAAGGTTGGATTTGGTGCCTGTAAGGAGGATTTCAGTTTTATCCTCATTGGGCTTTAGCAAATTAGAGCTAAACCAGGATTTTAATTTGGATAGACATTCTGTAAAGGAAGAAGGTGGGAGGGAGGAATCAGGTTTGCAGGAGAGATATGGGTGTCATCAGCAAAACAGTGAAAGTTAAGATCAAATTTGCGGAAAATGGTACCTAGAGGGAGGATTATATTATGAAGAGAAGAGGGCCCAAGAACCTGTCATGGTCTGCGGTGGGTGGCTGGAATTTCCATAAGGCTTCTGAACCTACCTGGGATCCACCCCTGGGCAGGGCCACCTCCTCCAGCTCCTGCACACCTGGAGCCAATTCCAGGCAATCAAGCCAGAGGGATTTAAGCCACACCTTGATGTTCATACACCGCCAGTTCGTCATCAACCCATTTGCTGGATTCATCTTGGCTCATGCTCTACCTCTGGACTCAGGATACCAAGCAATCATTTTGAAAATTACTCTGTGCCTCACCTGCCTGCCCTCCTGCCATCACACTCCATATGAAGACCCCGGATCTCAGGTCAGCCTTGCCACGCCACTCAGCTCCCCTGGATTCTCGTCACTCCCCTCTCAACACTCTGTGTCCCCTACTGCAATATGACTGTTCCCTGCTCAGCTCCACTCTGCATCTCAGGCCCTGTTCCCTCGCCCTAGCCACGTTTCCCAGGCCACACCACGTCAAACTCTATGTCTTATTGTTTATTTTTGTCCTTGCTACGTTTCTAGTGCTTAAGCCTAATAAAATATTGTTAAACCATCTGCTGTCTCTGCTCTGGGTTTCTGCGCCTGAGTTCAGTTCAGTACAGACCACTCGGTCCCGTGACAGAACCTTGGGGTACACCAGAAGTGACCGGGAATAGACGAGAGCGGAATGATTTCAGTTGAATAAACTGGGAGCGGTCAAGGAGATATGATTGAAACCAGGCTAGGGGTGTGTCAGAGATGCCGAGAGAGGAAAGTCTGCTTAGAAGGACAGAGTGAGAGATGGTGTTGAAGGCTGAGCTCAGATCCAAAAGGACGAGAATGGTGAGAAGACCAGAGTCAGCTCCTATTATAAGATCATTAGTGACTTTAAGTAGAGCAGTTTCTATACTGTGATATGAACGAAAACCAGATTGAAATCTCTCGTAGATGTTATTATTAACCAGGTGTGAATGAAGTTGAACTGCAACTACTTTTTTGAGTATTTTAGAGATGAAGGGTAGATTAGAAATCGGAGGGAGGTTGTTAAAGTTGTTAGGGTTTAAAGAAGGTTTTTTTCAGGATGGGAGTGACTGAAGCAATCTTGCATAAGGAGGGAATGATACCGGCGGTGAGTGAAGAGTGGATGATAGCAGAGATGAGTGGGAGTAAGGAAGAGAGGCGGGATTCCACAAGCCCTGTAGGCATAGGGTCAAGATGACGTGTGGCAGGCTTTGATTTACATATAAACTCAGAAATATCAGATAAATTGGGAAGATGAAAAGTGGAAAACGGCTCAAAATAGAGAAAAGGTTCTGGAGAGGGGGTAGACAGAACATTTGAACTGAGTTTCTGGTGGATGTTATTGATTTTTGTAGTCCAGAAAATCATCAAGGAGTTATAGGTTTCAGAAGAATAGAAGTGTGGTGGTAAAGCATTGGGGGGTTGAATTAGTTTGTTGAGAAGCAAAAACACAATCCTTGCGTTACCCTCATAACAACTGATAATACCTGAGTAGAAACTTTAGAGAGCTTAGGTGTATGGCTTGTGTCAAAATTTGATTGATGGCCCTAGCCTTGACCTTTTGACCTCACCGGAAGTACTCCGGAAGTGTCTAATCGATTCCATATGTGTGACTAATCGCATCCGGTGGGGGAAAAAAGTAGGGGTGGTTCCTGGGGGGATGGTTGAGGGATAATTCTGATCAGAAAGGGAGGGGTTCCTGGGGGGTAATGCAGCATATTTCTGATAAGTCAGTGCTGTATAGAGACAGAGAGAATGATCGCGGCATTTAGTTCTCCACAGACAACAGTTTGAATTCTGTTTAAATATTTCAGTATTATGACAATGATCTTGATAACCATTTTCTCAGTAAAGAGCTATTTCTTTTTTTAATAGCGGCTTTATTTTGCTTTCTTACGTTAATCTTATTACATGCGCAATAAAATAAAAACCTTTAAGATGATCTGACTGTTAACGGATTGCATTTATATATATATAGCGAGTGGTGGAGGCAAGCTACACCAGCGCTTGTCATGAAAAGAAGGACTTTACATTGCTTGTAGAGAGCCATTTCTTTTTACAATAGCAGATGTATTTTACTTTCTTATATTAACCTTATTACAGATGTAATAAAATAAAAAACCTTTAGGATTTTCTGACTAGTAACGGAATGCATTTATGTGGAGGCAAGCTACATCCTTGTATCTGTAAAAATAACCCAGAGTTTAAAAAAAAGCACCGCGCCCATATTCAAAACTCGGTCCTATTTAGAAATCGGCCCCAAATAACTTTATTAAAACACCCTCAGAAGAGGTATTGTGTGGGAAAGACTTTTCTGTTTTTTAGAGTCACTTTTCCAACAGTGAAACATTAGCAACATTAGCAGAAAACTCTCAACAGACAGGAAACCCTAAAAGAAAACGGCCTTGTTTTACGCACATCAAGAAGGAGTCAGATGACCGTCGGTTCATCCCGGTCAATTACCTCCGAGAGCTCGGGATGCTTACTCTGTCGGGTACCATAAGCATATGAGAAAAAATCCCGGAGAAATTATTATTTTTTAAAAGAGAGCGAGAGCGAATCGATCAAACTTTTCTACAAAACGTTATTTCACTCCGGGTCGGGAGGGGCGATATAGCATGGACCGGTCGGATGACTACGCTGGATGGAAGCATAACCGGTCTTACAGATTTACAACCATAACAGCAGTTACAGATGACACTCCCATCACTCCCCAATTCTCCCACAGCTTTATTTTGGTGCTCCAGTTTTCCACTCCCATTTTAATGCCACCTTATACCTTTCAAATGTACTTAGACTAGAACCTCTGTCTAAGGAGCTTTTAACCTTTATTTTTATTGCTGCAGCTACCAGTGTCTTCCAGTTGGGTGATTCTCAGCTTCTTTCTTCGACCTCCGGGGTTAGACCACCCTTTAGTCATTGCACAGTTCTGGGGATTATTCTGCCCCGATTTCAAACAAGGATCTGTGTGTTTTGGGTTCACCGGTGTGTCCCCCTTTTTGCCAAGAGCCTCTCGAACCTCGTTGGTCTGGTGTTCCTGGTTTTCGCCAACCCCTTCATGGTTATTGCTGTGTTTGTGGGATCCATCTTCTCCAGGAGCCCAAACGTCATGACACTTGACCCCAGTTGCTGTCTCGGCTGTCCCTACATCTGTCTCTGCTGTGAAGGGTCCTCACATCTCCGTGTCCCCGTCTGGTGTCTCTTCCTTTCTCTGCAAGAGACAGAAAACCAAAACACCTCTCTCCCTAGCCTTGATAATCTAATATTGTTATCCATTGTTGTTCTAATGATTCAAATTTGGTTTAAAATATTATGTTCAGGACCTATTCTAATCATAATCTATGTGTGTGTAAAAGAAATCAAAAATTAGTGAACCCTTTCTAAGTCTAACACATTATAAGCTTAAGTTTTACCATAGCTAAATTATTAAACACAGAAATAACTTCATAAGATGTTCATAAAACCATTGTTTGATGTTCGGACTCAACTTCCCCCTTTTTGACACACTCCCATGTGTCAATTCATTGGAGCTAGACAATTAAAAGAGAAGGTTGGTGACATCATATCTCAGAAAGTATCAGAAATTCTTCTCTCGAGTACCGTTGCTCCAGCCTTGTCCTCCCTGAGGATCTTCGATCCCGAAAATGTCCCTTCTCCTCATGTAATAAAGTCTGTCATCCTTCCATGCCCTGGTAACTGGTCCATCCAGAGCTGTAACATTTTGAAATGTACATACAACAAGCCAAACCACACCTTGGTCACACCAACCCTTTTCTGCCCTGAAGATGTCCAACACCATCTTAGTCTGGACCAGGGTTGTAATAGTTTTGCAATTTTCATCAGTTTTAATCAGTTTTTACCAATTGTTTGCTAGTTTAGTTTAGTTTTTATTTTCTGAAAATCCTTAGTTTCAATTTAGTTTTATTTGTGTTTTGCAAAAATTAAGTGTAACAAAATCCCAGTTCCATCATATCAGTCATGCTCTTCTGGTTATCCTTGGGTGTTGAGACTAATAACTATTAACTCTTGCCGCACCGTGTGGTCCTAATTTTGGTTGAAGTGAATTGATAACCTTTTGAAGGCGATTGTTTCACACCTTTATTTAGATGTCCCAGTCCTGTTGTCTCGGGATACATCACGCTGCCTTATCTGGGGTTAGCTGTTTTCTGGGGATGCGGGTTGAGTGGGTGAGCTCTTCAAGGAGGGGGAGTGTGCTCCCCCTGATGAGGTCTTCTAGGTAAGCTAGGTTAGCCTTCTTGTGTGAGCTTTTCAAGTGCACTTTAAGGTTAGTGGGACTTTTAGTTTTATAAATGTCCCTCATGTCCCCCTGATGACCCAGTATTTCATTTTTACACACTGTAGTACACATTTTAGTTTTTGCTTGTAGCTCGCATACTCTACTTGCCACTCCTCTAAGTCCTGATGTTTCTTAGAGAGGGCAACAGTACCTTTAAAATTATATCACACGTGTGGGGGTGTGGCCTTGCCAATTGTTTTGCCCACCTTTTCAAAATGGCTGGCGTGCCCACAAGCACATTTCATGGAAAAAGAAAGGTAAGCTTGATATTTACATTTAAAATGTTTTGTTAAACTCAGATTTTTATTTTATTCTTTTTGCAAGTAACCTGGAATGTGCAGTTTTTTGCGCTATTGGGGGTCTGGGGACCCAGAACCGGTCAGTATCTGGTGTGACCACCATTTGCCTCATGCAGTGCAACACATCGTCGCATGGAGTCTATCAGATTGTCAATTGTGGCCTGTGGAATGTTGGTCCACTCCACTTCAATGGCTGTGCGAGGTTGTTGGATATTCGTGGGAACTGGTACACGCTGTCGTATACGCCGGTCAAGCACATCCCAAACATGCTCAATGGGTGACATGTCCGGTGAGTATGCTGGCCATGCAAGAACTGGGACATTCTCAGCTGCCATCTGCCCTGAACAATGTGAACCATGATTCATCCGTGAAGCGCACACCTCTCCAACGTGCCAGACGCCATCGAATGTGAGCATTTGCCCACACGAGTCTGTTACGGCGACGAGCTGGAGTCAGGTCAAGACCCCGATGAGGATGACGGGCATGCAGTTGAGCGTCCCTGAGACGGTTTCTGACAGTTTGTGCAGAAATTGTTTGGTTGTGCAAACCAATTGTTCCAGCAGCTGTCTGGGTGGCTGGTCTCAGACGATCTTGGAGGTGAACCTGCTGGATGTGGAGGTCCTGGGCTGGTGTGGTTACACGAGGTCTGCGGTTGTGAGGCCGGTTGGATGTGCTGCCATATTCTCTGAAACGCCTGTGGAGACGGCTTATGGTTGAGAAATGAACATTCAATGCACGGGCGACAGATCTGGTTGACATTCCTGCTGTCAGCATGCCAATTGCACGCTCCCTCATTGCTTGTGGCATCTGTGGCATTTTGCTGTGAGACAAAACTGCACATTCCAGGGTGGCCTTTTGTTGTGGGCAGTCTGAGGTACACCTGTGCACTACTCATGATGTCAGATCAGCATCCTGATGTGGCACACCTGTGAGGTGGGATGGATTATCTCAATATGGCAGATGTGCCCACTACCACACATTTGGACTGATTTGTGACCACTGTTTGGGAGGGATGGTTATATTGTGTATCTGGAATGAATTTTAGGTCTCTACGTCCATCCCATGGGGAATGGGAGCAGTAACAAAGGTGTTGCGTTTATATTTTTGTTGAGTGTATTTCAGGTTTTTAGCTCAAACAGACTCTTGAGCATATTCATATAGCAAAATCCGTAATGGCATAACCAGTGTGCACCCTATTGCATGTCTTTGAACTGTATGTTAATCAGTACATGAAGCATACCTCGGAAAAGATTCCATTATTTGTGAATCTACAGTTTTCACAAACTGCGGATGATGAAATCCTGTTCTGCATCCAAGTACCAAACTCAAATCTGATCCCCCTTCTTCGCTAGGAGTGTTAGGTTTGCTAGAGTACACTAGGTTGGATTGATGTGGTGTTTCCAAACGGCACACTTTAGCAAAGCGGGTCATTTTATTGCACTTTTTGCGCCTCTTCTCTTTTGCAGAACTGTCATCCTTCAAGCTGTTTGTTTGTGCACATCTCCCACATGGCTTTCCTCTCTTGTTATGTTGGGATGTCCTGTTCTTCTACTGCATACTTTGATGCTTAGTGAACATTGTATGCTCAGGCCTGTGTGTGGGCTGAACATGGCTTTTAAGTGGTTCTGTGTAGAGATGGACCGATCCGATATTACTTATCGGTATCGGTCCGATAATGACCTAAATTACTCGATCAGATATTGGAGAGAAATAAAAAATGTAATCCGATCCATTAAATATCAAGAAAGCGCCTCACAAAACTTGCGGGACGCCGTAACTCGCCTCATAACCTTAGCACGTCGGAGCAGTGTGGTCACGTGATAGAGCGTCTGTGACGTGCGAGACCTGTGGTGGTCTGGTTGAGCATTTGGAGCTTCGCTACCAACCTGGCATTTCATCTCTGACAAAGTTATCCCCGAGAGAAGTAAAGCAAGTGTGTAAGTCCATCTCTGAATGTTTGTAAAGCATTCCTGCGTTAAGCTTAACGAGCGACTGCCTCTCGCTCTCCGGCTGCTACTTCAATCATGAAACTGCTTAATGATCAGCTGATCGGCTTTTCTGTCGCGAGTCCGTCTCTCTTGTTTGTTTTTGGCCCACTTTGCACCAGAAAGAGGAAACCAGCGGCTGAACAACAGCAGCACGTTTAAGCTTGATAAGCTTTCGTTAGAATTTATTTAATATTACTTTCTACACCAGGATCTTTTTCTACGCAGCTGACGGCTGTAACTGTGCAGGGGCGGATCTAGCAAAGTTTAGCCAGGGGGGCCGATAGGGCATGAACAGGGAAAAGGGGGCACAAAGACATACTTTTCTTTCTTATTCTCATTTAAAATGTCGAGCTTTTAATAAATAATTATCTGAATCTTACACCCAAAGTTTTAATTTGATATAAAATGTATAGAAGTCCATTACTGTATAGTCTAATATAGCCTAGTAAGCTATAGTACTTTTTCCTTTGGGAAGGCTGTGCAGTCTGCAATTCTGTTAAAGAAAGATGTTAAATCTATTTAATATTTCTTGAAAAATAATTGATTTCTGTGCATTTTTTTTCACACTGCATCAAATTAAGATTGATTACGTCGATTAAGCATCATGAGGTGGAGCATGAGGGGTGGTTCCCTATTTTTTATTTATTTATTTTTGTTGTTGCTGGGAGTTGGAACCCTATTAGTTAGGTTGCTTAATATTTACACTAAGTACTCATTAAAATACCAGAATAGGGAGGATGGTGTAGGTTTAAGTTCATTAGATTGATCAGTATTGCTTAACTATGATTTTTTTTTTTTTTTTTGCATACAGGTATAACAGAATAGCTTTAGTGTTGTTGTTGTTTTTTAAACGTGAATATGAACTCACGTTTAAACCGCCTCTGTTCAAAGATGGTCGCTCACAGTGGACGTAAATGGTTCTTTCACTCCTCTTTCAAACCATCTGTCCTCTCTGTCCAGAATGTGAACATTGGCATCCTCAAAGAGTGTCCTTTATCCTTAAGATGCAGATGGACTGCTGAGTCTTGTCCTGTGGAGGTGGCTCTTCTATGTTGTGCCATGCGCTTGTGAAGTGGCTGTTTGGTCTCTCCAATGTAGAGGTCTGGGCATTCCTCGCTGCACTGTACAGCATACACCACATTGTTAAGTCTGTGTTTTGGCGTTTTGTCTTTCGGGTGAACCAGTTTTTGTCTGAGCGTGTTGCTGGGTCTGAAATGCACCGGGATGTCATGCTTGGAGAAAACTCTCCTGAGTTTTTCTGATACACCGGCTACATAGGGGATGGCAATGTTGTTGCGTCTGTCCTTCTTATCCTCCCTCGCTGGTGTCTGGTCTTCTTTTCTGTGTCTCTTTGCTGACTTTAAGAACGCCCATTTAGGATAGCCGCACGTTTTGAGTGCTTCCTTTACATGTGTGTGTTCCTTCTTTTTTCCTTCAGGCTTAGAGGGAACATGTTCTGCCCGGTGGTGTAGGGTCCTAATTACTCCAAGTTTGTGTTCCAGAGGGTGATGGGAGTCAAAGAGGAGGTACTGGTCCGTATGTGTGGGCTTCCGGTAAACTTCGATGTTGAGGTTGCCGTTCTCTTCAATGTGCACAGCGCAGTCCAGGAAAGGCAAACAGTTGTCCTTTGTGTCTTCCCTGGTGAACTTGATGTTTTTATCCACAGCGTTAATGTGCGCAGTGAAGGATTCCACTTCTTGTGTCTTGATTTTGACCCAGGTGTCGTCCACATATCTGTACCAGTGGCTGGGTACTCTTCCTTTGAAAGAGCCAAGAGCCTTCCTTTCCACTTCCTCCATGTAAAGGTTGGCTACAATAGGTGACACGGGGGAGCCCATGGCACAGCCATGTTTTTGTCTGTAAAAGCCTTCGTTGTATTTGAAATATGTAGTGGTGAGGCAGAGGTCTAACAGGGTGCAGATCTGATCGGGTGTGAAGTTGGTCCTGTCCTCCAAGGAGCTGTCTTCTTGTAGTCGTTTTCTGACGGTCTCCACGGCCTCCGTGGTGGGTATGCAAGTGAAGAGAGAGACTACATCAAAGGACACCATGGTTTCATCTGGATCCAGGGTAAGTTTCTGGACCTTGTCGGTGAAGTCGGTGGAGTTCTTGATGTGGTGTGGGGTGTTCCCCACGAGAGGAGCAAGGATGGTAGCAAGGTGTTTAGCAATGTTATAAGTGGCTGAGTTTATGCTACTGACTATGGGTCTGAGTGGGACAGCTTCCTTGTGGATTTTAGGAAGTCCGTAGATGCAGGGTATGGCATCCCCTGGGTAAAGGCGGTGATATGTAAGGCGGTCAATAATTTTGTCCTTTTCAAGGTCCTGAAGGCAAGCTATAACTTTCTTTTTGTAGCTGCTTGTGGGGTCTCGCTTTAAGGCTTCGTATGTATTGTTGTCACTGAGGAGAGTAGTGATCTTTGTGTGGTAATCTGTAGTGTTTAGGACCACGGTGCATCTTCCCTTATCAGCTGGTAAAACAGTGATGTTGTGGTCTTTGCTCAGGGATGCAACGGCCTTCTTTTCTTGTATTGTGAGGTTGGACGGCGGGACTTTGGCACTGGAGAGCGTGGCTGAGACTTTCATCCTGATTTGCTCTGCTTCTGTCTGTGATAATTTATTAATGCGTATGGCAGATTCTGTGGCTGTGATGAGGTCCACTATGGGCAACTGTTGTGGAGAAATGGCAAAATTGAGTCCTTTGGCTAATACTCTCTTTTCAGGTTCAGTGAGATTCCGGTCTGAAAAGTTCTTTACCCATTTCTCCTGACTGACTTCAGGTATGTTTTCTTCTTTGAGTTGTGTAGGTTCAGAATGAGGAGTGTGTGTTTTTGGAAACAAGGTGTGAAATTTCCTGCCTTGTCTTTCTTTTCCTTTAGAGTGTTGGGCCCGCTGAGCCTTGTCCACAAACTTGTAAAACTCTTCTAAGGTTGGAGAGGGTAGAAGGGTCTCCAGTTCCTGCAGAGTCTGGCTGATCTTGATCTGGAGGGCATCTATAGTGAAATGGACCTGTCTTATCCTTTCACTTAAAAGCTGATTTTGTGCTCTCTGTAGAATCAAGTCTACTCTGTATCCCCTGACAGTGGATCCAAGGCGCAGACTCTTAGAAACAACTCTGCTTTGTCTGCATCTTAAGTTGAAACGGAGATGGTTCCTATAATCCACTAGTTTCGCTGATTCCCTTTCATACTCCCCCACCAGTTGAAGGGGCCAGGTTTCACAATGAGCTCACCCGAAACCCTGGCTGATTGGGACCCACACCCATTTTCACACCTTGGCTCAGGCGATTAGAGGATCATCAGGGGGTCCTTTTGTCCCTCTTTGGGGGATACTCTCACTAGGTTTAAATCTGGGACTCCCCACCATTTGACCTTAGAACTGAAGAAGCTTCTCGGATGAGAGGTGAAACATCTTAAAGCAACTTAAAGAAGTCCAGATGCTTTTCTTTACAAGCTCCTTTGACTATCGGCAGATATCCAAATTTATGATATGGGTATCGGACATAAAAAAGTGGTATCGTGCCATCTCTAGTTCTGTGCAATTTCATTGGAGTGTGCAATGTCTATGGCGTTTTCTAGTGTTAAATCTGACCCTTGGCTCAGTAGTATTTTTCTGACTTGTGGGAAATTAGTTGCAAAAACAATCCTGTCTCGGACCATTTTGTCACTGTTAACATATCTACACTGCTTGACGAGTAGCTTTAACTCTGTCACAAAGTGTTCAAATGACTCTCCCTTTCCTTGTAGTCGTTCATTGTGTGGATGCTTAAGCATCCACACTATAGAGTTCCTGTTTCTCTTTATTCTTTATTATTGTGTGGATGCTTTAAGCATCCACACTATTGTTTTCCTGTTTCTCTTTATTAGTGTGAATGCTTGAAAAGCATTCACAGTATTGTTGTTGTAATCTTTATTAGTGTGAATGCTTGAAAAGCATTCACAGTATTGTTCTTCTAATCTTTATTATTGTGTGGATGCTTTAAGCATCCACACTATTGAGTTCCTGTTTCTCTTTATTCTTTATTGTGTGGATGCCTTAATAGGCATCCACACTATTGAGATCCTGTTTCTCTTTCTTCTTTATTATTATTCCGGGTGTTTCCGTACACTTTTTGCCGTGGATCTACTTCCACAATTTTTGTGCTATTTTCACCGTTCAAACTCTAAACTGTTCTGCTCTTTCTGCTAATGCCGGCTATGACTTTTGGTGTTTATTACTATTATACTTTTTAAAATATTACACTTTTTTCCTTTAATTTGTCCCATTGAAATGAATGGGAAACTTCCACAATTCTGCTAAAACTTTCTTGTCTTTGAAACTTAACTACTGCCTCATACTTTCACCTAGAAACTCCATTCAAACTTTAAAATGTTCTCAAATGATTTGGCTATTCCTGTATGATTCAGCTTTTTCAGATCTTCTACCATTTTAATCTTATCCCTCTTTGAGTTTTCAGTTGCAAAATTGTGATTTTTCAGAAAATACATGCGTTGCTATGGTTGCTATGCAATTAACTCAGAGGGGACAGTGAAACTGTTTGAATTTTCTCTTCATGTCCAAACAACTTCTTGCTGCTCGCTCAATTTCCACTCAAGCCCCACAAATTATACATCAAAACGTAGGTATTTTTGCTGGCTTTCAGAAAATGTCACTATCATTGTTGTGGGACTCATAGATATTTTGCAAATCTCCTCAGAGTAACACAAAGTCAGAAAACTCTCCATATAAACTCAATGGAGAGTTTGTTCAAAATCACCGCTTGATTTCTCTAATGAGAGGCATTTTCAAATTGTCATATCTCCTTAACGAAGCGAAGTTAAGACATGAGGCTTGTCCCCGTATATGTTCAGACACTCCTGACGCTCACAATTCAAGAATTTCTTTCTCACCTATTACCGTTCTGAAATGAGTTGGACTTGTTTGAGGGTAGGAAATTTGTCCCTCGCTCAGATTTCATCAGATTTCAATCTCTGGAAATGAACCACTTTTTTCTCTCGTCATATCTTTTTGATGGATTTCCACAGAGCCCTGAAAATTTCCATGACTGTTCACCAAAGCCTGCTGTTTCTTACGGTGAAAGAATGATTTTGATGCTCCATATAGATTTAGAGTTACCAAAGGTTGTTTGAGCGCAAGTCAAGACAGTTTTTGCTTCGCCTCTACTCAGTTACAGTGTATTACAAGTCATATATCTTTAATAATTTATGTTTTATCTCTGAATTATGAAGACCTGAAGATTCCCCCATCTCTTCTGAATAAAACGATGCCTGAATGACCGTTCTAGCCTCTACGGTTAGGAAATTATGGCCATTTGTTCGAGGGGAATCCTGAATGTCAGAAATACACTGAAGAAAACTCACACCTCTCTCTGTGTCTGTGTGTGTAAGGGCTGACTACAGCAGGTGCAGCTAATTTAACTGACCTACATATACCAAGCCCAGACTCTCAACAGCTCCTGTTCCCTTTACTGTCTGTGTATGTGTGTCTGTGTATCAATATTTCTCCTATGTTCAGGTATTACTCCTCAATCATAGTATTTCTGCTAAATCAAAGTACTTCTACTACATCTTAGTACTTCTGCTAAATCATAGTATTTCTGCCAATTCATAGTATTTTTGCAAAATCATGGTATTTGTGCAAAATCATGGTTTTGGGGCCAAATATTTCTGTTATTTTATAATATATGTGCTGAATATATTATATGTGCCAAATCATAGTATTTATCCCAAATTATAGTATTTATGCCAAATTACAGTATTTCTGCTAAAACGCAGAAATAGTACCTTTTAGCAGGAATTTCTACCAAAAGATAGTACTTCTGCTAAATCAGAGTATTTCTGCTATCCCAGAGTATTCCTGCCAAATCATAGTATTTGTACTGAAACATGGTACTTCTGCCCAATCATAGTATTTGTACTAAATCATAGTACTTGTGCCAAATCATAGTATTTATACCCAATCATAGTATTTCTGCTAAATCATAGCATTTGTGCCAAATCATGGTATTTGTGCAAAAACATAGTATGTCTGCAAAACCATAGTATATCTCTAATGTTATAGTATTACTACTAAGGCATAGTATTTCTGCCAAATCATAGTATTTGTACTGAAACATAGTACTTCTGCCCAATTATAGTATTTGTACTAAATGATAGTACTTGTGCCAAATCATAGTATTTGTGCCAAAGCATCGTATTTGTATGGAGTCATAGTATTTCTTCTAAATCATAGTATTTCAATCAAATCTCAGTAGTTGTTGTTAAAACGCAGTATTATTGCCAAATCATAGTATTTGTACCCAATCATAGTATTTCTGCTAAATCATAGCATTTGTGCCAAATCATGGTATTTGTGCAAAAACATAGTATGTCTGCAAAACCATAGTATATCTCTTATGTTATAGTATTACTACTAAGGCATAGTATTTATGGCAAATCATAGTATTTATGCCAAATTACAGTATTTCTGCTAAAACGCAGATATACTACCTTTTAGCAGGAATTTCTACCAAAAGATAGTACTTCTGCTAAATCAGAGTATTTCTGCCAAATCAGAGTATTCCTGCCAAATCATAGTATTTGTACTGAAACATAGTACTTCTGCCCCATCATAGTATTTGTACTAAATCATAGTACTTGTGCCAAATCATAGTATTTGTGCCAAAGCATCGTATTTGTATGGAGTAATAGTATTTCTGCTAAATCATAGTATTTGTGCCAAATCATGGTATTTGTGCAATAACATAGTATGTCTGCAAAACCATAGTATATCTCTTATGTTATAGTATTACTACTAAGGCATAGTATTTCTGCCAAATCATAGTATTTGTACTAAATCATAGTCCTTGTGCCAAATCATAGTATTTGTTGCACATCATAGTATTGGAACCAAAACATAGTATTTGTCCCAAAGCATCGTATTTGTATGGAGTAATAGTATTTCTTCTAAATCATAGTATTTCAATCAAATCTCAGTAGTTGTGTTAAAATGCAGTATTATTGCCAAATCATAGTATTTGTGCCCAATCATAGTATTTTTGCCAAATTGTGGTATTTGTGCCCAATTAATAATTCTGTTATGTTATAGTATTACTACTAAGTCGTAGAATATCTGTTATGTTATAGTGTATCTGCGGAATATAGTATGTGTGCCAAATCGTAGTATTTATACCAAATCACAGTATTTATGCTAAAACATAGTATTTCTGCCATATTGTGGTATTTGTGCAAGAACATTGAACTGTTATGTTATAGTATTACTACTAAGTCATAGTATTTCTGCCAAATCATAGTATTTGTGTGAATTTGTATACTGTAATATCACTGTAGTATGTAGTGGCTAAGTAGGGGGTGTTTACAGTGTAAATAGGTCATCTCTTGTGTTGGAGTGCCCTCTTGTGGCGCCTTTTGGGTAGTGCCTTAGTAAACGTGAACCCTGTAAGAAGTGGTATCAGACTGATTTGTAGTGGAGGAATTTGTTGCCAGTTTTCTTAATCATAGAAACCACACCATATCACCTCTCCACATCCTCCTACTGTATGCCATGCCTCCCTGTACCATCCATCTGACCGCCAATAAACTCCACCTGTGGTAATCTAATCCCTGGATATCAGCCTCTCCTTCTGACCGAGGATAGTTACTATTGCAGCACCACCCAGCATTAAACTGACGTACACCATTCTGTACAATAGTATTTGTGCTAAAAAGTAGTATTTCTGCCAAATCATAGTATTACTGCTATTTCATACTATTTAAGCGAAATTACAGTGTTTCTGCAAAAACATGTTTGAGGGGTGGAAATCTGTCCTCCTCTCATTTTTCAAACTCCGAAGATTAAGCCATTTCTTCTCTCGTCATGTCTCCGCGACGGAGATACAAAGAGCTATGTAAATCGCAGTCAAAGTACACCAAAGTCCGCTGATTCACCCAGTGCAAGAATTATGCTTTTATCCCACCTAGTTTTTGAGTACAAATTTATACACTATCACAGACCGGTAATTCATATTGATAATTTATTACAATTCTGCAAAGTTTTATGATTTTAGCAGCTTTTCTAATATGGACCTCAGATTCTTGTTAACAGTCTATGGCAGAAATACATACAAGTACACAGCCTGATGAAGCAGACAGAAGCAGTACCTCTGATTGGTTCAGCATTTTCACCTCTTATCAGCACAAATCTCAGCCTCTTCTGCTGTTTTCATTAGAATTGTAAGCTTTTCCACCTTTTTTCAGTTACGTGAGAACCAGTTTGGCTCAATGAGTAGCTGAAAAATATCAGCCTCTTCTGCTGTTTTAGCAGGATTTCAGAGTTCAGCTTTTTCACTTGTTTTAAGCACAAATTTCAGTTTCTTTACCTCATTTCACAACAAAGTTCTTCCTCTTCACCTCTTTTCTGCTAATTTGAGCTTCTGCTCCACAGTGCACATTGTCCCTCTCATCATATCTTTGCTTGTGACCAGAACTCATTTGGCTCAGAGGGTAGGGCATCTGCCGTGAGACCCGGTGGCAGAGGTTTGAATCCTACCTGTGACAGTTGCTACACATGTTCCCTGCTTGCATGCGCTCTGCTTTCTTGTGTGTCACTGCTCTCCAGTGTGTCATTACACATACAGCCATCTTCAGCAAGCACTTCTGCTTCTACACCTCTTTTCAGCTCATCTTTTTGCTTCTTTGCCTCTTTTCAGCAGAAATTCTTCTGATTCACCTCTTTTCTGCCAAATGTTTAGCTTTTTCACCTCTTATCAGCACAATTCTAAGCAGCTTCTGCTAATTTCACCACAATTGTCACTCTCTCCACCTCTTCTTTGTGTGAATGAGTTTGGTGCAGTGAGGTGAATTGCCGCCTTTAGACCAGAAGGGCCAGGTTCAAATCCTGCTCAGGGCAATGTTTTTTGGGGTTTTTTTTTCAACTTTTTCAGCTTTTTTCAGCAGACATCTTCAGAGTGAAGGCATCCACACAGCATTTTCGCAGGAAATGCAAATTTTTCTAGTTGTGTGGATGCCTTAATAGGCATCCACACTATTGAGATCCTGTTTCTCTTTCTTCTTTATTATTATTCCGGGTGTTTCCGTACACTTTTCGCCGTGGATCTACTTCCACAATTTTTGTGCTATTTTCACCGTTTAAACTCTAAACTGTTCTGCTCTTTCTGCTAATGCCGGCTATGACTTTTGGTGTTTATTACTATTATACTTTTTAAAATATTACACTTTTTTCCTTTAATTTGTCCCATTGAAATGAATGGGAAACTTCCACAATTCTGCTAAAACTTTCTTGTCTTTGAAACTTAACTACTTCCTCATACTTTCACCTAGAAACTCCATTCAAACTTTAAAATGTTCTCAAATGATTTGGCTATTCCTGTATGATTCAGCTTTTTCAGATCTTCTACCGTTTTAATCTTATCCCTCTTTGAGTTTTCAGTTGCAAAATTGTGATTTTTCAGAAAATACATGCGTTGCTATGGTTGCTATGCAATTAACTCAGAGGGGACAGTGAAACTGTTTGAATTTTCTCTTCATGTCCAAACAACTTCTTGCTACTCGCTCAATTTCCACTCAAGCCCCACAAATTATACATCAAAACGTAGGTATTTTTGCTGGCTTTCAGAAAACGTCCCTATCATTGTTGTAGGACTCATAGATATTTTGCAAATCTCCTCAGAGTAACACAAAGTCAGAAAACTCTCCATATAAAGTCAATGGAGAGTTTGTTCAAAATCACCGCTTGATTTCTCTAATGAGAGGCATTTTCAAATTGTCATATCTCCTTAACGAAGCAAAGTTAAGACATGAGGCTTGTCCCCGTTCAGACACTCCTGACGCTCACAATTCAAGAATTTCTTTCTCACCTATTACCGTTCTGAAATGAGTTGGACTTGTTTGAGGGTGGGAAATTTGTCCCTCGCTCAGATTTCATCAGATTTCAAACTCTGGAAATGAACCACTTTTTTCTCTCGTCATATCTTTTTGATGGATTTCCACAGAGCCCTGAAAATTTCCATGACTGTTCACCAAAGCCTGCTGTTTCTTACGGTGAAAGAATGATTTTGATGCTCCATATAGATTTAGAGTTACCAAAGGTTGTTTGAGCGCAAGTCAAGACAGTTTTTGCTTCGCCTCTACTCAGTTACAGTGTATTACAAGTCATATATCTTTAATAATTTATGTTTTATCTCTGAATTATGAAGACTTGAAGATTCCCCCATCTCTTCTGAATAAAACGATGCCTGAATGACCGTTCTAGCCTCTACGGTTAGGAAATTATGGCCATTTGTTCGAGTGGAATCCTGAATGTCAGAAATACACTGAAGAAAACTCACACTTCTCTCTGTGTCTGTGTGTGTAAGGGCTGACTACAGCAGGTGCAGCTAATTTAACTGACCTACATATACTAAGCCCAGACTCTCCACAGCTCCTGTTCCCTTTACTGTCTGTGTATGTGTGTCTGTGTATCAGTATTTCTCCTATGTTTAAGTATTACTCCTCAATCATAGTATTTCTGCTAAAACAAAGTACTTCTGCTACATCTTAGTACTTCTGCTAAATCATAGTATTTTTGCTAAATCATAGTATTTTTGCAAAATCATGGTATTTGTGCAAAATCATGGTTTTGAGGCCAAATCATAATATTTCTGTTATTTTATAATATATGTGCTGAATATATTATATGTGCCAAATCATAGTATTTATCCCAAATTATGGTATTTATGCCAAATTACAGTATTCTGCTAAAAAGCAGAAATAGTCCTTTTTAGCAGGAATTTCTGCCAAAAGATAGTATTTATGTTAAAACATAGTATTTCTGCTAAATCAGAGTATTCCTGCCAAATCATAGTATTTGTACTAAATCATAGTACTTGTGCCAAATCATAGTATTTATACCCAATCATAGTATTTCTGCTAAATCATAGCATTTGTGCCAAATCATGGTATTTGTGCAAAAACATAGTATGTCTGCAAAACCATAGTATATCTCCTATGTTATAGTATTACTACTAAGGCATAGTATTGCTGCCAAATCATAGTATTTGTACTAAATCATAGTACTTGTGCCAAATCATAGTATTTGTTGCACATCATAGTATTGGAACCAAAACATAGTATTTGTCCCAAAGCATCGTATTTGTATGGAGTCATAGTATTTCTTCTAAATCATAGTATTTCAATCAAATCTCAGTAGTTGTGTTAAAATGCAGTATAATTGCCAAATCATAGTATTTGTACCCAATCATAGTATTTTTGCCATGTCATCATATTTGTGCTGAATCATGGCATTTTTGCCAAATCGTGGTATTTGTGCCCAAATAATAATTCTGTTATGTTATAGTATTACTACTAAGGCATAGTATTTATGTCAAATCATAGTATTTATGCCAAATTACAGTATTTCTGCTAAAATGCAGAAATAGTATCTTTTAGCAGGAATTTCTACCAAAAGATAGTACTTCTGCTAAATCAGAGTATTTGTGCCAAATCAGAGTATTCCTGCCAAATCATAGTATTTGTACTGAAACATAGTACTTCTGCCCCATCATAGTATTTGTACTAAATGATAGTACTTGTTCCAAATCATAGTATTTGTGCAGAAAACTTGGTTTGTCTGCAAAACCATAGTATATCTCTTATGTTATAGTATTACTACTAAGGCATAGTATTTCTGCCAAATCATAGTATTTGTACTAAATCATAGTACTTGTGCCAAATCATAGTATTTGTTGCACATCATAGTATTGGAACCAAAACATAGTATTTGTCCCAAAGCATCGTATTTGTATGGAGTAATAGTATTTCTTCTAAATCATAGTATTTCAATCAAATCTCAGTAGTTGTGTTAAAATGCAGTATTATTGCCAAATCATAGTATTTGTACCCAATCATAGTATTTTTGCCATGTCATCGTATTTGTGCCCAATTAATAATTCTGTTATGTTATAGTATTACTACTAAGTCGTAGAATATCTGTTATGTTATAGTGTATCTGCGGAATATAGTATGTGTGCCAAATCGTAGTATTTATACCAAATCACAGTATTTATGCTAAAACATAGTATTTCTGCCATATTGTGGTATTTGTGCAAGAACATTGAACTGTTATGTTATAGTATTACTACTAAGTCATAGTATTTCTGCCAAATCATAGTATTTGTGTGAATTTGTATACTGTAATATCACTGTAGTATGTAGTGGCTAAGTAGGGGGTGTTTACAGTGTAAATAGGTCATCTCTTGTGTTGGAGTGCCCTCTTGTGGCGCCTTTTGGGTAGTGCCTTAGTAAACGTGAACCCTGTAAGAAGTGGTATCAGACTGATTTGTAGTGGAGGAATTTTTTTGCCAGTTTTCTTAATCATAGAAACCACACCATATCACCTCTCCACATCCTCCTACTGTATGCCATGCCTCCCTGTACCATCCATCTGACCGCCAATAAACTCCACCTGTGGTAATCTAATCCGTGGATGTCAGCCTCTCCTTCTGACCGAGGATAGTTACTATTGCAGCACCACCCAGCATTAAACTGACGTACACCATTCTGTACAATAGTATTTGTGCTAAAAAGTAGTATTTCTGCCAAATCATAGTATTACTGCTATTTCATACTATTTAAGCGAAATTACAGTGTTTCTGCAAAAACATGTTTGAGGGGTGGAAATCTGTCCTCCTCTCATCTTTCAAACTCCGAAAATTAAGCCATTTCTTCTCTCGTCATGTCTCCGCGACGGAGATACAAAGAGCTATGTAAATCGCAGTCAAAGTACACCAAAGTCCGCTGATTCACCCAGTGCAAGAATTATGCTTCTATCCCACCTAGTTTTTGAGTACAAATTTATACACTATCACAGACCGGTAATTCATATTGATAATTTATTACAATTCTGCAAAGTTTTATGATTTTAGCAGCTTTTCTAATATGGACCTCAGATTCTTGTTAACAGTCTATGGCAGAAATACATACAAGTACACAGCCTGATGAAGCAGACAGAAGCAGTACCTCTGATTGGTTCAGCATTTTCACCTCTTATCAGCACAAATCTCAGCCTCTTCTGCTGTTTTCATTAGAATTGTAAGCTTTTCCACCTTTTTTCAGTTACGTGAGAACCAGTTTGGCTCAATGAGTAGCTGAAAAATATCAGCCTCTTCTGCTGTTTTAGCAGGATTTCAGAGTTCAGCTTTTTCACTTGTTTTAAGCACAAATTTCAGTTTCTTTACCTCATTTCACAACAAAGTTCTTCCTCTTCACCTCTTTTCTGCTAATTTGAGCTTCTGCTCCACAGTGCACATTGTCCCTCTCATCATATCTTTGCTTGTGACCAGAACTCATTTGGCTCAGAGGGTAGGGCATCTGCCGTGAGACCTGGTGGCAGAGGTTTGAATCCTACCTGTGACAGTTGCTACACATGTTCCCTGCTTGCATGCGCTCTGCTTTCTTGTGTGTCACTGCTCTCCAGTGTGTCATTACACATACAGCCATCTTCAGCAAGCACTTCTGCTTCTACACCTCTTTTCAGCTCATCTTTTTGCTTCTTTGCCTCTTTTCAGCAGAAATTCTTCTGATTCACCTCTTTTCTGCCAAATGTTTAGCTTTTTCACCTCTTATCAGCACAATTCTAAGCAGCTTCTGCTAATTTCACCACAATTGTCACTCTCTCCACCTCTTCTTTGTGTGAATGAGTTTGGTGCAGTGAGGTGAATCGATGCCTTTAGATCAGAAGGGCCAGGTTCAAATCCTGCTCAGGGCAATGTTTTTTTGTTTTTTTTTTCAACTTTTTCAGCTTTTTTCAGCAGACATCTTCAGCGTTAAGGCATCCACACAGCATTTTCGCAGGAAATGCAAATTTTTCTAGTTGTGTGGATGCTTTAAGCATCCACACTATTGAGTTCCTGTTTCTCTTTATTCTTTATTGTGTGGATGCTTTAAGCATCCACACTATTGAGTTCCTGTTTCTCTTTCTTCTTTATTATTGTGTGGATGCTTTAAGCATCCACACTATTGAGTTCCTGTTTCTCTTTATTCTTTATTATTATTATTCTTAGGACTTCCGTACACTTTTCGCCGTAGAACTACTTCCACAATTTTCAGCCGATTTTCACCGTTCAAATTTTAAACTATTCTGCTATTTTTGCTCTTTCCGGCTATGACTTTTGCTATTTTTTGCTATTATACTTTTTAAAATATTAAGCTTTTTTCCTTTAATTTGTCTCATTGAAATGAATGGGAAACTTCAGCAATTCTGCTAAAATTTGCTTGTTTTTGAAACTTAACTACTTCCTCATACTTTCACCTAGAACAACCATTCAAATTTTAAAATGTTCACAAATTATTGGGCTATTCAGGTATGATTCAGCTTTTTCAAATCTTTTACTGTTTTACTTTTATGCCTCTTAAAGTTTTGAGTTGCAAAATTGTGATTTTTCACAAAATACATGTGTTGTTATGGTTGCTATGCTCTTGGCTTCCAGTGTGCTACTGAAGGTTTTGCAATTTTCACTTCATGTCCGAACAACTTCCTGCTACTTGCTCAATTTTCACTCAACTTCCACAAATTATACATCAAAACGTAGGTATTTTTGCTGGCTTTCAGAAAATGTCACCATCATTGTTGTGGGATTTATAGAATTTTGGCAAATCTCCTCAGACTAACACAAGGTCAGAAAACTCTCCATATAAAGTCAATGGAGAGTTTGTTCAAAATCACCGCTGCATTTCTGTAATGAGAGGCATATTCGAATCGTCATATCTCCTTAACGAAGCAAAGTTAAGACATGAGGCTTGTCCCGGTATATCTTCAGACACTCGTGACGCTCACAATTCAAGAATTTCTTTCTCACCTATTACCGTTCTGAAATGAGTTGGACTTGTTTGAGGGTAGGAAATTTGTCCTTCGCTCAGATTTCTTCAGATTTCAAAGTCTGGAAATGAACCACTTTTTTCTCTCGTCATAACTTTTTGTTGGATTTCCACAGAGACCTGAAAATTTCCATGATTGTTCACCAAAGCCTGCTGTCTCTTACGGTGAAAGAATGATATCGATACTCCAAATAGATTTAGAGTTAGAAAGCATTGTTTGAGGGCAAGTCAAGGCAGTTTTTGCTTCGCTCTACTCAGTTATGGTGCATTAGAAGTCAAATATCTTTAATAATTCATATTTTAATGATAAATTGTTAACACTGGAAGATTCCCCCATCTCTTCTGAACAAAACGGTGTAAGAATGACCGCTCTAGCCCCTACGGTTAGGAAATTATGGTCATTTGTTTGAGGGGAGTCCTCACTATGAGAAATAGGCTGCAATAATCCTGTGCCTCTCTGTGCTGCGTGTGTAAAAAGATGCACCTGTTTTGGCGGGAAAACGTAAACAGCCACTCTGATTGGTGGATTTAAATTCGGCAGCTCTCTCCCTCTGTGTCTGTCTGTGTGTGTGTGTGTGTGTGTGTGTGTGTGTGTGTGTGTGTGTGAGAGAGAGAGAGAGAGAGAGAGAGAGAGAGAAAGGCTTTTAATGGGATGATCTGATTCTAAGATTTAAATTCAATATAGTTAGACTGGTTGACTGGATTAGAGCCTGTGTTTGTGTGTCCCTCTGTGCATTTGTGTTTCAATATGCCTCCATATTTGTAATTTTGTAAGTTATTACTATTCTGCTAAATCATAGTATTTCTGCTTTTCATAGGATTTGTGCCTAATATAGTATTTCTGCTAAATTATAGTATTTCTGCTTTTTATACTATTTGTGCTAAAACATAGTATTTCTACTAAATGTAGTATTTCTGCTTTTTATACTATTTGTGCTAAATTATAATATTTCTGCTTTTTATACTATTTGTGCTAAATTATAATATTTCTGCTTTTTATACTATTTGTGCTAAAACATAGTATTTCTACTAAATGTAGTATTTATGCTTAATCATACTATTTCTGCTTTTTACAGGATTTGTGCCTAATATAGTATTTCTGCTTTTTATAGGATTTGTGCTTAATATAGTATTTCTGCTAAATTATAGTATTTCTGCTTTTTATAGTATTTGTGCTAAAACATAGTATTTCTACTAAATGTAGTATTTATGCTTAATCATAGTATTTCTATATATTTCTGCCAGGTCCCCAGGCAGCCAATCCTCTGTGAGGACTTAGACATTCAAATTTTCAAATCAGGGCCTGCACGGTTTCCCAGCCAATCATATATGTGTCCTGAGGCATTCAAATTTGCATATTGGGGCCTTCATGGCTTCTAAGCCAGCCAATCATATCTGAGGGCTGAGGAATTCAAATCCACAAATCAGGGCCTGCACGGCTTCCCAGGCAGCCAATCATATATGTGGCCTCAGGCATTCAAATTTGCATATTGGGGGAATTCGTGGCTTCTAAGTCAACAAGTCATCCATGTCGTATATCTCTAAAAATTCACATTTTAATGATAAATTGTTAACACTGGAAGATTCCCCCATCTCTTCTGAACAAAACGGTGTAAGAATGACCGCTCTAGCCCCTACGGTTTGGAAATTATGGTCATTTGTTTGAGGGGAGTCGTCACTATGAGAAATAGACTGCAATAATCCAGTGTCTCTCTCTGTGCTGCGTGTGTAAACAGAAGCACCCGTTTTGGCGGGAAAAAGTACACAGGCTCTCTGATTGGTGGATTCAAATTCAGCAGCTCCCAGGCTGACCTAGAAACTTACTTCTCTCTCCCTGTGTGTGTGTGTGTGTGTGTGTGTGTGTGTCTGTGTGTGACAGGGAGAGAGAGAGAGAGAGAGAGAGAGAGAAAGCCTTTTAATGGGATGATCTCATTGTAAGATTCAAATTCAATATATTTAGACTGGGTGACTGAATTTGATCTTGTGTGTGTGTCTCTCTGTGCATGTGTGTTTCCTTATGTGTAGATATTTGTGATTGTGTGGCTGTTATAGATTTTTTTGCTGATTTTTTTCATTTAACAAGTATAGTTGAGGGACCTTCAGCACGTTCAGCATTTTTTCAGCTGTCCATTTTGCTTTTCCAATTTTTCTGTTTAAGTTATTACTATTGTGCTAAATCATACTATTTCTGCTATTTCATAAGATTTCTGCTTAATATACTATTTCTGCTTTTTTATAGGATTTGTGCTTAATATACTATTTCTGCTTTTTATAGGATTTATGCTTAATCATACTATTTCTATATATTTCTGCCAGGTCCCCAGGCAGCCAATCCTCCTTGAGGACTCAGACATTCAAGTATACAGATCACAGCCTGCACGGCTTCCCAGCCAGCCAATCATATCTGAGGTCTCCCGTTTCCTCTCTCGTCATATCTCAGCGACAGATGTACAGAGAGCAATGAAAATCGCAGTCAAAGTACACCAAAGTCCGCTGATTCAGCCAGTAGAAGAATTATGCTTCTAGTCCACCTAGTTTTTGAGTTACACAACGTTTTGTAACTCCAAAAATGGCATTTTTCGCCTCTCACCGCGATCTAATTCTGACTGCTCATCAGCCTGTTTTTCAAAACGCCTGCTCTCTTTCCCAGTGGCGCAGTTGGTAATGACACGGGTCTGCAAGCCAAAGATCGTGGGTTCGATTACACCTTGGTCAACATGTTTTTTTTCCCTACAAATTAATACACTGTCACAGACCAGTAATTCATATTCATCATTTATTACAATTCTGCAAACTTTTATGATTTTACCAGCTTTTCTAATATAGACCTCACATTCTTGTTAACACTCCATGGCACAAATACTCTTCCCTTTACGCTCTGTGTATGTGTGTGTGTGTGTATCAATATTTCTCCCATTTTAAAGTATTACTCCTCCATAATTGTATTTCTGTTAAATCAAAGTACTTTTATTACATCTTAGTACTTCTGCTCAATCATAGTATTTCTGCTAAATGATAGTATTTCTGCTACTTTGTGGTACTTGTGCTAAACACAGTATTTCTGCTAAATCATACTATTTCTACTATATTATATTTTTCTTTCTAAATATAGTATTTCTGCTATGTTATAATATTTGTGCTAAACCAGAGTATTTGTGCTGAAACATAGTATTTCTGCCAAATTATAGTATTTCTGCCAAATTATAATATTTGTGCTAAAACATAGTCTTAATTTAAAATTACAATATTCATAGTTCATCACAGTGTCTCTGGTAAATCACAATATTTCTGCTCTGTTGTACTATTTTTCTAAATCATAGTGTTTCTGTAATGTTTAAGTATTTTTGGCTAAATATATTCTTTCTGTTATCTTATACTATTTCTCCTAAATTCTTCTATTTTTGAGAAGTTATCATGTTTCTGGTAAGTTACAATATTTCTGCTAAATTCTGCTATGCTATTGTATTTCTGCCAAGTATTATGTTTCCTCTAAGATATTGCAGTTCTGCTAAGTTATTCCATTTTAGCAAACTTCTTTTGCTTCTGCAAAGTTTTTACAATTTCTGCAACTTTTCAGCTTTTTCAGCTACTTTTTGCATACAGCTTCAGCTTTAAGCATCCACACTGCATTTTCGCAGGAAATGCAAATTTTTCTAGTTATTATTCCGGGTGTTTCCGTACACTTTTCGCCGTAGAACTACTTCCACAATTTTCAGCCGATTTTCACTGTTCAAATTTTAAACTATTCTGCTATTTTTGCTAATGCCGGCTATGACTTTTGGTATTTTTAACTATTATACTTTTTAAAATATTCCACTTTTTTCCTTTAATTTGTCCCATTGAAATGAATGGGAAACTTCAGCAATTCTGCTAAAATTTGCTTGTTTTTGAAACTTAACTACTTCCTCATACTTTCACCTAGAACAACCATTCAAATTTTAAAATGTTCACAAATTATTGGGCTATTCAGGTATGATTCAGCTTTTTCAAATCTTTTACTGTTTTACTTTTATGCCTCTTAAAGTTTTGAGTTGCAAAATTGTGATTTTTCACAAAATACATGCGTTGTTATGGTTGCTATGCTCTTGGCTTCCAGTGTGCCACTGAAGCTTTTGCAGGCTTCTCTTCATGTCCGAACAACTGTTTGCTACTTGCTCAATTTTCACTCAACTTCCACAAATTATACATCAAAACGTAGGTATTTTTGCTGGCTTTCAGAAAATGTCACTATCATTGTTGTGGTATTCATAGAACTTTCGCAAATCTCCTCAGACTAACACAAGGTCAGAAAACTCTCCATATAAAGTCAATGGAGAGTTTGTTCAAAATCACCGCTGCATTTCTGGAATGAGAGGCATATTCGAATCGTCATATCTCCTTAACGAAGCAAAGTTAAGACATGAGGCTTGTCCCGGCATATCTTCAGACACTCCTGACGCTCACAATTCAAGAATTTCTTTCTCAACTATTACCGTTCTGAAATGAGTTGGACTTGTTTGAGGGTAGGAAATTCGTCCTTCGCTCAGATTTCTTCAGATTTCAAAGTCTGGAAATGAACCACTTTTTTCTCTCGTCATAACTTTTTGTTGGATTTCCACAGAGACCTGAAAATTTCCATGATTGTTCACCAAAGCCTGCTGTCTCTTACGGTGAAAGAATGATATCGATACTCCAAACAGATTTCAAGTTACAAATCGTTGTTTGAGGGCAAGTCAAGGCAGTTTTTGCTTCGCTCTACTCAGTTATGGTGCATTAGAAGTCAAATATCTTTAATAATTCATATTTTAATGATAAATTGTAAACACTGGAAGATTCCTCCATGTCTTCTGAACAAAACGGTGTAAGAATGACCGCTCTAGCCCCTACGGTTAGGAAATTATGGTCATTTGTTTGAGGGGAGTCCTCACTATGAGAAATAGGCTGCAATAATCCTGTGCCTCTCTGTGCTGCGTGTGTAAAAAGATGCACCTTTTTTGGCGGGAAAATGTAAACAGCCACTCTGATTGGTGGATTTAAATTCGGCAGCTCTCTCCCTCTGTGTCTGTCTGTGTGTGTGTGTGTCTGTGTGTGTGTGTGTGTGTGTGTGTGTGTGTGTGTGTGTGTGTGTGTGTGTGTGTTTAGTGGGAGAGAGAGAACCCTACCCTTATTTGGCAGCATGTCATTGTAGGATTTAAATTGAATATAGTTAGACTGCTTGACTGGATTAGAGCCTGTGTTTGTGTGTCCCTCTCGGCATTTCTGTTTCAATATGCCTCCATATTTGTAATTTTGTAAGTGATTGCTATTCTGCTAAATCATAGTATTTCTGGTACTTTTCGGTACTTGTGGTAAATACAGTATTTCTGCTAAATTATAGTATTTCTGCTTTATTATACTATTTGTGCTAAAACATAGTATTTCTACTAAATGTAGTATTTCTGCTTTTTATACTATTTGTGCTAAATTATAATATTTCTGCTTTTTATACTATTTGTGCTAAATTATAATATTTCTGCTTTTTATACTATTTGTGCTAAAACATAGTATTTCTACTAAATGTAGTATTTATGCTTAATCATACTATTTCTGCTTTTTATAGGATTTGTGCCTAATATAGTATTTCTGCTTTTTATAGGATTTGTGCTTAATCATACTATTTCTATATATTTCTGCCAGGTCCCCAGGCAGCCAATCCTCTGTGAGGACTTAGACATTCAAATTTTCAAATCAGGGCCTGCACGGTTTCCCAGCCAATCATATATGTGTCCTGAGGCATTCAAATTTGCATATTGGGGCCTTCATGGCTTCTAAGCCAGCAAATCATATCTGAGGGCTGAGGAATTCAAATCCACAAATCAGGGCCTGCACGGCTTCCCAGGCAGCCAATCATATATGTGGCCTCAGGCATTCAAATTTGCATATTGGGGGAATTCGTGGCTTCTAAGTCAACAAGTCATCCATGTCATATATCTCTAAAAATTCACATTTTAATGATAAATTGTTAACACTGGAAGATTCCCCCATCTCTTCTGAACAAAACGGTGTAAGAATGACCGCTCTAGCCCCTACGGTTAGGAAATTATGGTCATTTGTTTGAGGGGAGTCCTCACTATGAGAAATAGGCTGCAATAATCCAGTGCCTCTCTGTGCTCCGTGTGTAAAAAGATGCACCTGTTTTGGCGGGAAAAAGTACACAGGCTCTCTGATTGGTGGATTCAAATTCAGCAGCTCCCAGGCTGACCTAGAAACTTACTTCTCTCTCCCTGTGTGTGTGTGTGTGTGTGTGTGTGTGTGTGTGTGTGTGTGTCTGTGTGTGTGAGTGAGTGAGTGAGTGTGTGTGTGTGTGTGTGACAGAGAGAGAGAGAGAGCGAGCGAGAGAGAGAGAGAAAGGCTTTTAATGGGATGATCTCATTCTAAGATTCAAATTCAATATATTTAGACTGGTTGACTGAATTGGATCTTGTGTGTGTGTGTGTGTCTCTCTGTGCATGTGTGCTTCCTTATGTGTACATATTTCTGATTGTGTGGCTGTTATATATTTTTTTGCTGATTTTTTTCATTTAACAAGTATATTTGAGGGACCCTCAGCATGTTCAGCATTTTTTCAGCTGTCCATTTTGCTTTTCCAATTTTTCTGTTTAACGTATTACTATTGTGCTAAATCATACTATTTCTGCTATTTTATAAGATTTGTGCTTAATATACTATTTCTGCTTTTAATAGGATTTGTGCTTAATATACTATTTCTGCTTTTTATAGTATTTGTGCTTAATCATACTATTTCTGCTAAATGTAGTATTTATGCTTAATCATACTATTTCTATATATTTCTGCCAGGCAGCCAATCCTCTGTGAGGACTCAGACTCATATCACATATCAGGGCCTGCACGGCTTCCCAGCCAGCCAATCATGTCTGAGGTCTTCCGTTTCCTCTCTCGTCATATCTCAGCGACGGATGTACATAGAGCAATGAAAATCGCAGTCAAAGTACACCAAAGTCCGCTGATTCACCCAGTACAAGGATTATGCTTCTAGTCCACCTAGTGTTTGAGTTAAACAACGTTTTGTAACTCCAAAAAACGGCGTTTTTCGCCTCTCACCGCGATCTAATTCTGACTCCTCATCAGCCTGTTTTTCAAAGCGCCTGCTCTCTTTCCCAGTGGCGCAGTTGGTAATGACACGGGTCTGCAAGCCAAAGATTGTGGGTTCGATTCCACCTTGGTCAACATGTTTTTTTTTCCTACAAATTAATACACTGTCACAGACCAGTAATTCATATTCATCATTTATTACAATTCTGCAAACTTTTATGATTTTACCAGCTTTTCTAATATGGACCTCACATTCTTGTTAACACTCCATGGCACAAATACTCTTCCCTTTAGGCTCTGTGTATGTGTGTGTGTGTGTATCAATATTTCTCCCATTTTAAAGTATTACTCCTCCATAATTGTATTTCTGTTAAATCAAAGTACTTTTATTACATCTTAGTACTTCTGCTCAATCATAGTATTTCTGCTAAATGATAGTATTTCTGCTACTTTTTGGTACTTGTGCTAAATACAGTATTTCTGCTAAATCATACAATTTCTACTATATTATATTTTTCTTTCTAAATATAGCATTTCTGCTATATAATTGTATTTCTGCTATGTTATAATATTTGTGCTAAACCAGAGTATTTGTGCTGTATCATAGTATTTCTGCCAAATGATAGTATTTCTGTCAAATTATAGTATTTGTGCTAAAACATAGTATTAATTTAAAATTACGATATTCATAGTTCATCACAGTGTCTCTGGTAAATCACAGTATTTCTGCTATGTTGTACTATTTTTCTAAATCATAGTGTTTCTGTAATGTTTAAGTATTTTTGGCTAAATATATTCTTTCTGTTATATTATACTATTTCTCCTAAGTTCTTGTATTTTTGAGAAGTTATCATGTTTCTGGTAAGTTACAATATTTCTGCAAAGTTCTGCTATGCTATTGTATTTCTGCCAAGTATTATGTTTCCTCTAAGATATTGCAGTTCTGCTAAGTTATTCCATTTTAGCAAAGTTCTTTTGCTTCTGCAAAGTTTTTACAATTTCTGCAACTTTTCAGCTTTTTCAGCTGGTTTTTTCATGCAGCTTCAGCTTTAAGCATCCACACTGCATTTTCGCAGGAAATGCAAATTTTTCTAGTTATTGTGTGGATGCTTTAAGCATCCACACTATAGAGTTCCTGTTTCTCTTTATTCTTTATTATTATTATTATTATTATTCTTAGGACTTCCGTACACTTTTCGCTGTTAAACTACTTCCACAATTTTCAGCCGATTTTCACCGTTCAAATTTTAAACTATTCAGCTATTTTTGCTCTTTCCGGCTATGATTTTTGCTATTTTTAACTATTATACTTTTTAAAATATTCCACTTTTTTCCTTTAATTTGTCTCATTGAAATGAATGGGAAACTTCTGCAAACTTCTGCAATTCTGCTAAATTTTGCTTGTTTTTGAAACTTAACTACTTCCTCATACTTTCGCCTAGAAAAACCATTCAAACTTTAAAATGTTCACAAATTATTGGGCTATTCATGTATGATTCAGCTTTTTCAAATCTTTTACCGTTTTACTTTTATTCCTCTTAAAGTTTTCAGTTGCAAAATTGTGATTTTTCACAAAATACATGCGTTGTTATGGTTGCTATGCTCTTGGCTTCCAGTGTGACACTGAAGCTTTTGCAGTCTTCTCTTCATGTCCGAACAACTTCTTGCTACTTGCTCATTTTTCACTCAACTTCCACAAATTATACATCAAAACGTAGGTATTTTTGCTGGCTTTCAGAACATGTCACTATCATTGTTGTGGGATTTATAGAATTTTGGCAAATCTCCTCAGACCAACACAAGGTCTCAAAACTCTCCATATAAAGTCAATGGAGAGCTTGTTCAAAATCACTGCTGCATTTCTGTAATGAGAGGCATATTCGAATCGTCATATCTCCTTAACGAAGCGACTTTAAGACATGAGGCTTGTCCCGGTATATCTTCAGACACTCCTGACGCTCACAATTCAAGAATTTCTTTCTCACCTATTACCGTTCTGAAATGAGTTGGACTTGTTTGAGGGTAGGAAATTCGTCCTTCGCTCAGATTTCTTCAGATTTCAAACTGTGGAAATGAACCACTTTTTTCTCTCGTCATAACTTTTTGTTGGATTTCCACAGAGACCTGAAAATTTCCATGACTGTTCACCAACGCCTGCTGTCTCTTACGGTGAAAGAATGATATCGATACTCCAAACAGATTTAGAGTTACAAAGCGTTGTTTGAGGGCAAGTCAAGGCAGTTTTTGCTTCGCTCTACTCAGTTATGGTGCATTACAAGTCAAATATCTTTAATAATTCATATTTTAATGATAAATTGTCAACACTGGAAGATTCCCCCATCTCTTCTGAACAAAACGGTGTAAGAATGACCGCTCTAGCCCCTACGGTTAGGAAATTATAGTCATTTGTTTGAGGGGAGTCCTCACTATGAGAAATAGACTGTAAAAATCCTGTGTCTCTCTGTGTGCTGCAGGCACCAGTTTTGGCGGGAAAAAGTACACAGCCTCTCTGATTGGTGGATTCAAATTCAGCAGCTCCCAGGCTGACCTAGAAACTTACTTCTCTCTCCCTGTGTGTGTGTGTGTGTGTCTGTGTGTGACAGGGAGAGAGAGAGAGAGAGAGAGAGAGAGAGAGAGAGAGAGCCTTTTAATGGGATGATCTCATTGTAAGATTCAAATTCAATATATTTAGACTGGGTGACTGAATTTGATCTTGTGTGTGTGTCTCTCTGTGCATGTGTGTTTCCTTATGTGTACATATTTGTGATTGTGTGGCTGTTTTAGATTTTTTTGCTGATTTTTTTCATTTAACAAGTATAGTTGAGGGACCTTCAGCATGTTCAGCATTTTTTCAGCTGTCCATTTTGCTTTTCCAATTTTTCTGTTTAAGTTATTACTATTGTGCTAAATCATACTATTTCTGCTATTTCATAAGATTTCTGCTTAATATACTAGTTATGCTTTTTATAGGATTTGTGCTTAATATACTATTTCTGCTTTTTATAGGATTTGTGCTTAATATACTATTTCTGCTTTTTATAGGATTTATGCTTAATCATACTATTTCTATATATTTCTGCCAGGTCCCCAGGCAGCCAATCCTCTGTGAGGACTGAGACATTCAAATTTTCAAATCAGGGCCTGCACGGCTTCCCAGCCAATCATATATTGGTCCTGAGTCATTCAAATTTGCATATTGGGGCCTTCATGGCTTCTAAGTCAACAAGTCATCCATGTCATATATCTCTAAAAATTCACATTTTCATGATAAATTGTCAACACTTGAAGATTCCCCCATCTCTTCTGATCAAAACGGTGTAAGAATGACCGCTCTAGCCCCTACAGTTAGGAAATTATGGTCATTTGTTTGAGGGGAGTCCTCACTATGAGAAATAGACTGCAATAATCCTGTGCCTCTCTGTGCCGCGTGTGTAAAAAGATGCACCTGTTTTGGCGGGGAAACATAAACAGCCACTCTGATTGGTGGATTCAAATTCAGCAGCTCCCAGGCTGACCTAGAAACTTACTTCTCTCTCCCTGTGTGTGTGTGTGTGTGTGTGTGTGTGTGTGTGTGTGTGTGTGTGTGTGTGTGTGTGTGTGTGAGACAGAGAGAGAGAGAGAGAGAGAGAGAGAGAGAGGCTTTTAATGGGATGATCTCATTCTAAGATTCAAATTCAATATATTTAGACTGGTTGACTGAATTGGATCTTGTGTGTGTGTGTCTCTGTGCATGTGTGCTTCCTTATGTGTACATATTTCTGATTGTGTGGCTGTTATATATATTTTTTTGCTGATTTTTTTCATTTAACAAGTATATTTAAGTGACCCTCAGCATGTTCAGCATTTTTTCAGCTGTCCATTTTGCTTTTCCAATTTTTCTGTTTAACGTATTACTATTCTGCTAATTTATACTATGTCTGCTATTTTATAAGATTTGTGCTTAATATACTATTTCTGCTTTTAATAGGATTTGTGCTTAATATACTATTTCTGCTTCTTATAGGATTTGTGCTTAATATACTGTTTCTGCTTTTTATAGGATTTGTGCTTAATCATACTATTTCTGCTAAATGTAGTATTTATTCTTAATCATACTATTTCTATATATTTCTGCCAGGCAGCCAATCCTCTGTGAGGACTCAGACTCATATCACATATCAGGGCCTGCACGGCTTCCCAGCCAGCCAATCATGTCTGAGGTCTTTCGTTTCCTCTCTCGTCATATCTCAGCGACGGATGTACATAGAGCAATGAAAATCGCAGTCAAAGTACACCAAAGTCCGCTGATTCACCCAGTACAAGGATTATGCTTCTAGTCCACCTAGTGTTTGAGTTACACAACGTTTTGTAACTCCAAAAAACGGCGTTTTTCGCCTCTCACCTCGATCTAATTCTGACTGCTCATCACCCTGTTTTTCCAAGCAGCTGCTCTTTTTCTCAGTGGCGCAGTTGGTAATGACACGGGTCTGCAAGCCAAAGGTCGCCGGTTCGATTCCACCTTGGTCAACATTTTTTTTCCCTACAAATTAATACACTGTCACAGACCAGTAATTCATATTCATCATTTATTACAATTCTGCAAACTTTTGTGATTTTACGAGCTTTTCTAATATGGACCTCACATTCTTGTTAACACTCCATGGCACAAATACTCTTCCCTTTAGGCTCTGTGTATGTGTGTGTGTGTATCAATATTTCTCCCATTTTAAAGTATTACTCCTCCATAATTGTATTTCTGTTAAATCAAAGTACTTTTACTACATCTCAGTACTTCTCCTGTATCATAGTATTTCTGCCAAATGATAGTATTTCTGTCAAATTATAGTATTTGTGCTAAAACATAGTATTAATTTAAAATTACAATATTCATAGTTCATCACAGTGTCTCTGGTAAATCACAATATTTCTGCTCTGTTGTACTATTTTTCTAAATCATAGTGTTTCTGTAATGTTTAAGTATTTTTGGCTAAATATATTCTTTCTGTTATCTTATACTATTTCTCCTAAATTCTTGTATTTTTGAGAAGTTATCATGTTTCTGGTAAGTTACAATATTTCTGCAAAGTTCTGCTATGCTATTGTATTTCTGCCAAGTATTATGTTTCCTCTAAGATATTGCAGTTCTGCTAAGTTATTCCATTTTAGCAAAGTTCCTTTGCTTCTGCAAAGTTTTTACAATTTCTGCAACTTTTCAGCTTTTTCAGCTACTTTTTGCATACAGCTTCAGCTTTAAAGCATCCACACTGCATTTTCGCAGGAAATGCAAATTTTTCTAGTTGTGTGGATGCTTTAAGCATCCACACTATTGAGTTCCTCTTGGGACTTCCGTACACTTTTTGGCACTTAACTACTTCCGCAATTTTCAGCCGATTTTCACCGTTCAAATTTTAAACTATTCTGCTATTTCTGCTAATGTGTGCTATGTCTTTTGGTATTTTTCACTATTATACTTTTTAAAATATTAAGCTTAATTTGTCCCATTGAAATGAATGGGAAACTTCTGCAATTCTGCTAAAATTTGCTTGTTTCTGAAACTTAACTACTTCCTCATATTTTCACGTAGAACAAGCATTCAAACTTTAAAATGTTCACAAATTATTGGGCTATTCATGTGTGATTCAGCTTTTTCAAATCTTTTACCGTTTTACTTTTATGCCTCTTAAAGTTTTGAGTTGCACAATTGTGATTTTTCACAAAATACATGCGTTGTTATGGTTGCTATGCTCTTGGCTTCCAGTGTGCCACTGAAGCTTTTGCAGTCTTCTCTTCATGTCCGAACAACTGTTTGCTACTTGCTCAATTTTCACTCAACTTCCACAAATTATACATCAAAACGTAGGTATTTTTGCTGGCTTTCAGGAAATGTCACTATCATTGTTGTGGGATTTATAGAATTTTGGCAAATCTCCTCAGACCAACACAAACTCTCAAAACTCTGCATAGAAAGTCAATGGAGAGCTTGTTCAAAATCATCGCTGGATTTCTGTAATGAGAGGCATATTTGAATCGTCATATCTCCTTAACGAAGCGACTTTAAGACATGAGGCTTGTCCCGGTATATCTTCAGACACTCCTGACGCTCACAATTCAAGAATTTCTTTCTCACCTATTACCGTTCTGAAATGAGTTGGACTTGTTTGAGGGTAGGAAATTCGTCCGTCGCACAGATTTCTTCAGATTTCAAACTCTGGAAATGAACCACTTTTTTCTCTCGTCATAACTTTTTGTTGGATTTCCACAGAGACCTGAAAATTTCCATGACTGTTCACCAAAGCCTGCTGTCTCTTACGGTGAAAGAATGATATCAATGCTCCAAATAGATTTCGAGTTACAAAGCGTTGTTTGAGGGCAAGTCAAGGCAGTTTTTGCTTCGCTCTACTCAGTTATGGTGCATTAGAAGTCAAATATCTTTAATAATTCATATTTTAATGATAAATTGTAAACACTGGAAGATTCCCCCATCTCTTCTGAACAAAACGGTGTAAGAATGACCGCTCTAGCCCCTACGGTTTGGAAATTATGGTCATTTGTTTGAGGGGAGTCCTCACTATGAGAAATAGGCTGCAATAATCCTGTGCCTCTCTGTGCTGCGTGTGTAAAAAGAGGCACATGTTTTGGTGGGAAAAAGTACACAGGCTCTCTGATTGGTGGATTCAAATTCAGCAGCTCCCAGGCTGACCTAGAAACTTACTTCTCTCTCCCTGTGCATTTTTTTGCTGATTTTTTCATTTAACAAGTATATTTGAGGGACCCTCAGCATGTTCAGCATTTTTTCAGCTGTCCATTTTGCTTTTCCAATTTTTCTGTTTAACTTATTACTATTGTGCTAAATAATACTATTTCTGCTATTTTATAAGATTTGTGCCTAATATAGTATTTCTGCTAAATTACAGTATTTCTGCTTTTTATACTATTTGTGCTAAAACATAGTATTTCTACTAAATGTAGTATTTATGCTTAATCATACTATTTCTGCTTTTTATGGGATTTGTGCCTAATATAGTATTTCTGCTTTTTATAGGATTTTTGCTCAAACATAGTATTTCTACTAAATGTAGTGTTTATGCTTAATCATCCTATTTCTGCTTTTTATAGGATTTGTGCTTAATATAGTATTTCTGCTAAATTATAGTATTTCTGCTTTTTATAGTATTTGTGCTAAAACATAGTATTTCTACTAAATGTAGTATTTATGCTTAATCATAGTATTTCTATATATTTCTGCCAGGTCCCCAGGCAGCCAATCCTCTGTGAGGACTTAGACATTCAAATTTTCAAATCAGGGCCTGCACGGTTTCCCAGCCAATCATATATGTGTCCTGAGGCATTCAAATTTGCATATTGGGGCCTTCATGGCTTCTAAGCCAGCCAATCATATCTGAGGGCTGAGGAATTCAAATCCACAAATCAGGGCCTGCACGGCTTCCCAGGCAGCCAATCATATATGTGGCCTCAGGCATTCAAATTTGCATATTGGGGAATTCGTGGCTTCTAAGTCAACAAGTCATCCATGTCGTATATCTCTAAAAATTCACATTTTAATGATAAATTGTTAACACTGGAAGATTCCCCCATCTCTTCTGAACAAAACGGTTTAAGAATGACCGTTCTAGCCCCTACGGTTAGGAAATTATGGTCATTTGTTTGTGGGGAGTCCTCACTATGAGAAATAGGCTGCAATAATCCTGTGCCTCTCTGTGCTGCGTGTGTAAAAAGATGCACCTGTTTTGGCGGGAAAACGTAAACAGCCACTCTGATTGGTGGATTTAAATTCGGCAGCTCTCTCCCTCTGTGTCTGTCTGTGTGTGTGTGTGTGTGTGTTTAGTGGGAGAGAGAGGACCCTGCCCTTATTTGGCAGCATGTCATTGTAGGATTTAAATTGAATATAGTTAGACTGGTTGACTGGATTAGAGCCTGTGTTTGTGTGTCCCTCTGTGCATTTCTGTTTTAATATGCCTCCATATTTGTCATTTTGTAAGTTATTACTATTCTGCTAAATCATAGTATTTCTGGTACTTTTCGGTACTTGTGCTAAATACAGTATTTCTGCTAAATCATACTATTTCTGCTTTTCATAAGATTTGTGCCTAATATAGTATTTCTGCTAAATTATAGTATTTATTCTTTTTATAGGATTTGTGCCTAACATAGTATTTCTGCTAAATTATAGTATTTCTGCTTTTTATACTATTTGTGCCTAATATAGTATTTCTGCTTTTTATAGGATTTGTGCCTAATATAGTATTTCTGCTTTTTATAGTATTTCTGCTAAATTATAGTATTTCTGCTTTTTATAGTATTTGTGCTAAAACATAGTATTTCTACTAAATGTAGTATTTATGCTTAATCATAGTATTTCTATATATTTCTGCCAGGTCCCCAGGCAGCCAATCCTCTGTGAGGACTTAGACATTCAAATTTTCAAATCAGGGCCTGCACGGTTTCCCAGCCAATCATATATGTGTCCTGAGGCATTCAAATTTGCATATTGGGGCCTTCATGGCTTCTAAGCCAGCCAATCATATCTGAGGGCTGAGGAATTCAAATCCACAAATCAGGGCCTGCACGGCTTCCCAGGCAGCCAATCATATATGTGGCCTCAGGCATTCAAATTTGCATATTGGGGAATTCGTGGCTTCTAAGTCAACAAGTCATCCATGTCGTATATCTCTAAAAATTCACATTTTAATGATAAATTGTTAACACTGGAAGA
>NW_028188558.1:3557500-3627500 GCF_057381915.1 Diplotaxodon limnothrissa | reverse complement strand
ATCATGCAGGGGGAATGGGGTTCTTCTTGAATGATGGTTATCTGTTATCTCTTTAGTTTTCACCTTTGGTGTATATAATGGTTTATTCATTTGCTATATAACTGGAGCTGTTTCTCATTTGGGCAGGTCAGTTTGTTGAGTTATGTTTTTGTTAAGTGATTTTTGAGTAGCGGGCTGTTAAGTTAACCTCTTTTATGGGCCCACTTGGTTCTTAAAAACTTTATTTTTTGTTATTTTGAATTTTTGTAATCATCTTGTCCTTTTTGGGGGTATAATAAACCCATTTTTTTGAAGAATACATTTGTGCCTGTGTGTTCCTGGCTGCTTGGTTCATGACACAAACGATTCCCTTATCGATTCCAGTCGCCCCGAATGACGTCACCACATTGTGGAGCGTCATTTACCTGGCAGGAAACATGGCGGCTCAAATGCTCAAAAGTTTGGTTACACTTTACAAGAACGGATGACAACAGGACAACTTGCAATACTTGCAAAGTAGATACTTCATTTAAGGGAGGAAACACTACGAATATGCAAAAGCATTTGCTCACAAAACACGCGATGACCTTAAATGAATGTCGTGAGTTTAATTCCGCTCCGGGCTCGTGAATCTAAACCCAGCAGCAGCGGTAATGTTTGCACGTCCTCTCCTGTTAATGCGGCAGGTAAATAATCAATTAACAGTGCATATTATGTTAGCGCGATCTGCCTTATTACAGACCTGCCATTACTGTGCATTTAGGTGACCATGATGAGAGAGACAGAGTCTGGCTCAGATGCTGGCAGTTCTCGCTGCAGGCTACCGGTAGTGTCTCCTTTCAGGCAGGATAGACGAATGTCACCGAGCAGAGACTCAGTTTGTGGTCAAAGGCTTGAACCCATTTGCCACAGCAGATGCCCCCGATTTTTGGTAAGTGAATGTGTTTAATTGTAGGCAGGGACATTACTGGATATTCTTGTGTAATTGCTACAGAATAATTTATGCTATACTTTGTTATTGCTACAGAAGAATATTTATTTTATTATTTTACATTTACAATGTTTTTCCTGGGGACCCTGTGACACCCATTGAAGAGCCGTAGGCTGGATCTCTTAAGATCTCACTGTTGGGTTTGTAAGGCCATGTTACTCCTACATTTCTATCTTGTTCAAAGAGAAGATATAAAACAAAGTTCTAAGCTCATCGACCTTAGTGTTCTCCTTTTTTTTAAAAAAAGAATCGATAAGAGAATCGATAAAGAATCGAATCGTTAAACAGAATCGAAAATGGAATCGGAATCGTGAAAATCTTATCAATACCCATCCCTAATCATCAGGGTATTATAACACCCCCTCATGCATTTACAAGCACATAGTTTGCATCTTAAGAACTTTATTTGCCTATTTTACAGTGTTGGGGGAAAACTCTGTAAAAAACCCAGGAGAAATAAAGACACAATGAGACAAAGTTACTTTCTTTATCAAACGTGTACACGGGTGAGCTGCTAAGAACAACTCACACCATGCACAGTGGCTTGGTAATTTTTATAGGCACAGAGCACAGAGACAGTGAGAACAGGATAACAAATAATAAACAGATAAAACAAAACAACTCCATATATGGTGCTAGTCTCGTCAGCAGAGAGCTAGGGAAGATAAAACAATCTAAAACAATATGTCCCAGAAACAAGATGTGTTTGCTGGGAAAGTCTAAAAAGATAATTCTAAACTAATCTAACCATAGGCAGAGGGCAGACAAAAGGCATCTTTGTACATTTAAAAGAAGGTAAAGAAACATAGAATCAATTTTCCTGTAACATTCCCTCCTGTTTTAACTTATTTTAAATGTATACAACAATTGTCTGTGAAGGTTATTTATTAAGTATCTTAAGCAATTTTTTAATTTTCAAAATGTCAGCATAGCAGAAATGGAAGTCATTTGGTCTAAAGAATAAAACAAAAGAAAATAATAAAAAAGAAAAACATAATAAACAAGAAAAAATAATAAAACTAAAACTACAAAAAATAAAAGGATGAAAACTAAAATGAAAACTTTGTATTTAAAAATGATGAAAATCTAATATGTAAAATGAAAACTTCAAAAAATACAAGGATGAAAACCTTATATTGTACCTGCATAAACTACTAATGTGTTAATCAGTGCATGATCACTTGAAAAAGGCAGAAGTCATTTTTAATCACCACGTCATTCATTAGCAGTTATTACAAGTTCTCCTCTAACAGAATTGCAACAGGATGCTGGTCTTCTTGAGGCACGGCAACATAAGCAGTCATTGTAGTTGTTATCATCTTTGAAATCATTACTCTTAGACATGGCGGTGTAGCTGCTCCAGATGTGTGGTCAGTGCCATATTTTTGCAGAATGGACAAATTCTGCAAAGCTTCATAAATGTCTCCTCCAGCTTTGTATCCATCAGGGATAAAAGTGCAATATGTCTCCCCGATCAGCTTGCAAACTCCTCCTTGTGATGCTGTTAGCAGGTCTAGTGTCAGTGTGTTCTTCAACACCATCGTTCTGATGGCCTTCTGTTCTCCTGCTAAGGCCGTTCCCAGGGCCTTAGTTAAGTTGATGTGTCGTAGCAGAGCATATCGGTTGATTTCCACGTGATCCCGCACCTCGGCAACTCCAATGCCGGGGATCAAGCTCTGTAAGAATTTCACTCCTCCTCAGATGCGAAACTCTGGTTCCTTTACTGCTTGGTGCCGTCCGTGCACATCCTGTCTGGTAATGAGTCTTTGTTTGTAGTATCATTCGGTAGCTGTAGTTGGAGCGACAGTTGAGGCTCATCAGTGTCGCGTTACTGGCACAGGTTTCGTTGAGTGAACAGTCAATACACTTCCTCTCGTTCCTCGGTGGGCAGAAAGTGTATTTGCATAGCAGTCAGTTTTATTATTCAAGTGGGCTGTAGTGTTCATAAACTGCCACCAGAAATTAGTGGCATAGCCATGGGGAAACTTGGTGTACTTTCCTTTGTCATACAGTGTCTGCCTTTTCTTCATATAGCGTGACTTATTGTCCCTCACGGAAGCAAAGATGAGGAGCCCGGCCATGGTCAGGGCCGCTGCAGTTGTTAAGAGCCACCACCTCATGACGACGGGACACACCCTCCTGTCGCGAGTAGACCCCCCGGCCAGGAAAGCTGACCCCTCCACCGGGCGAGATCACAACAAGTGGGCAAGCCTGCTGTCAGCTGTGTTTAGATGGCTTCACTTACTGGCTCTGATGGATGCAAGATGGTCGTTCTGCTATTTTGCAAGCTCCAGTTTTTCCTTTTGAGCACTTTGATCAGAACCCAGTCACCGGGCTGTGATCTGCAAGACACTTGATAGACATCATTACATTCTTTGTCATTTACAATCATCTCTTTATTTTCCTACAACTTAGACATACATTTTGCTACTGAAATTGTATCTGCCTTTTTCACTGGGTAGATTTCTGGCCACTTTGAGAATACATCTATAACCACTAGGGTGTATTTTTACCCTTGGCATTCATTTAGCTCAATAAAGTCCATATGGATTGTGTGGTCTCAGGTTTCCCTGAGCATTATATTTTTGACACGTCATGCACGTTCTGACAAATTGTTTTGCTGAGGTTTCAAAATTTACAGTGTAGAATTTACAGTGTAGAAATGAGAGTTGACAATACTGGTCAGTCCCCCCGTTGACAAATGCGTACAGCCATGAGTCACTAATGCCGCCATTTTGTGGAGGAATTTTGGCAACACTAGCTTGCCATAACACATCATTATGGCTGCCTCAAAACTGTTTTGCATTATTTCTCTGTGGCCTACTCCTACAATCTCGTGTGAAATGACCTTCCTCTCCACGGTTCTAGCAGGCGTTGTCTCTATGTTATCTGCTGTTTCTGCGTGGCTGTCTGCAGCCTTGGTGTTTGTGACTTTGCTCGCCTCTCTGTTCCTGATAGCCACCTGCGAATTAGTGTTTTAGTCTGTTGTCAACACGTCAGCCTTATTTCTAAGTTACAGAATGCTCTAAACCTAGGCATTTTTCAATCATATGCCTAATCACTATGTGTCATTGTGACTCTCAAGTAATGTCACAAGTTCGTTTAAAATCGTTTCCAAAACCAACAAAATAATCAAAAAAAAAACAAAAAACATAAACGTGTCAGGACACAAAAGAAAAAGAAAAATGCTGCCACCCGAACAAGGCAGAAGTCTGCATATGTTGGCTTAAAATAGCATGCAGCTTGTAACATGGTAGACTAATGTGCCTGTGTTAATTCAGCTCCATATTATTGTGTGAAGTTGCACTGGGTTGGGAGTGGTTTTGTGGTTGTCACATTTTTGGTGAGCCAATGGCTGGAATGGGGTTGGACTAATTAGAGGCAGGTGTACTTGATTGCACTGATACACTGGTCTACATATAGCCCACACTACAAACACTGCTGTGTTGTTTTGTCTCTCTGTGCAGTCCAGGGCCTATTATATGCCACAGCCTAAAGGCAGCAGAGTTCCAGAGGCTTGAGTGACCACTGACTATATGCTTGCAGGGTGGTGGGTCTCCAAGGACAACTTCTAACCCTGTTAAAGGCAACATGTGGAGTGCAACTTGGCTGTGTGGCATAGCTGGCTCTGGCCTTGGGACTGTGTGTTTTTATACAATTCTTAAGTGGGACACTGGACTGTTTTATCTTTTATCTCTTGATATATTTTTCGTCAATAAATTATCTTTTAGAATTTTATTGACTGACATCTTTTTGCCCATGACTGAAACGGTTGGTCAGACCTAGAGTCTTTCTTTGGGCAGAATAGCAGCTTCTGCTCTAAAAGAAACAAAAAAGAAAAAGAAAAGAAAATGTGGAACATGCTCATCAGCTTAGCAGTGTCTACATATTTAATTCAGCTTCTCAATCCTGTAGTTTTAGCTGTTGTCTACAGGGTTTTGCTTATTGGTTGTTATTATAGGTGTGCTCTATATCTCAGCAATGTGTCATTCTAGGATGATAGGTTTCAAGCTGGTCAAGTGCCTCTATGCACTTCATTAGTTTAGTTATTCTCCGTATTGTCTTCATCTCACATGTCATTACACTGAGTTTCAGCAAACCTTAAGCTTGATGCAGACTACTGCTTAACAATTATCCACCTCACATCATAACCGATTAAGGTGCCTCGTCATATTAATATTATGTCATTGTTAATATTATCCTCTTTGTCTTATATAACAGCAATAGCATATTATAATATTTTATCAGTGTGTACCACTATACTACTACTGAGCCAATTTGATAGTTAGGATCATCTTATTCAGCAAACAGATAATTTTGAATTCATCCAATCTGCGGTCACATTTGTTCTCTCTGTTGCATGGCGGACCAGGCAGTTCTATTATAATATATTATTTATATTTTATTTTGTATCCATCAAGGGCTTCAGATGACCTGCAGAATCATCCTTTTCCCAAGGTGGAGACAGTTACCTTTTCACACACTGTCCTTGGCTGAACAATGACACAGCCTTAATATACTTTATTTATGTTATTAAAATATTTTCGTGTGAATTATTTGCTTTATATTCATTTTATACATTGTGGGCATGGTCATCATGCCAACTGTGTTTCATTGATAATATCACTTTACAGGTTGTTATCCTTGCTATTATTAATTTCAAATACTCTAAAGATAATTTCTACTGTAATTTTCCCTTCATCTTTATTTCGTACTTTTTATATTTATATCTACTCAGTGGGGTCTGTTTTCAACCCTTTTAAACTACTTCAAACTACTTTGATCTCTAGTTTTCACTTAATAAGGGATTATTAAGTTCTTCCTGATATGGGTGGTGCTGCAGATGCGGCTGCAGGAATGAGTGATGGCTTTCTAAAAGGGTTGTGGGAACTGCACAGTGTCTCGTCTTCTGGTTTTACTAAACTGGCAGTTGAGTTCTATTCTTCTGACTGTTTATATTTTGTTTTCTTAAATCTCTCAGTTTACAGACACTGTTTTTGTCCGGCGTCTGGACTTTTCTTTTCTCACCACTGCTCGTCAGCAGGAGTGAGTTTTAATTTCACTTGCTTGATTACCCATCTTATTTATGTATTTACTTATTTTTGTTTAAGTAATATATACACAATACAGCTGCTATCACCTTCACTGGTATTAGAGACGAGAGTGGTTGCTCACACGCCCTTCTACTTTCAGACTATTTCCAAAAGCGGTGTGAACTTTACGAGACGGAACTCGACCGTTCTCTCAACTCACCAGCACGTCAGTGAATAGCAGTAAAAGAAAAACACAGTAGGAGCAGCTCAGTCTCTTATTGGACCGTGAAAATTCAGCTTGCTCCGTTAATTAAAACAATACACACACACACATTCACATTCACACCTATTCGCGCGATCGGAACCCTTATCATAAGGGGAGCTGCCAGTCTTTCTGTAGACGAGCTACTTATTCCCTAGACCCTGTCTAGACCCAGCTGGGGGAGCTACCCAGAGCTCCAAACCTAACCCACAGAAGTGGGGAGCTTCCAGTCGACGAGCTCCAAGCTACCAGCCGACGAGCTACTTTAAACCCACAGAGGTGGGGAGCTTCCAGTCGCGACGAGCTACTTTCGCTATTTTAAATTCCCTGAATTTAAAATACGCTTTTACGCAAGATTGTGTCAGTGTGTCTGTATCTACCTGGTCGGTGTCGCCGGGTCTGGTCCACCTCGATCGGGCCCCACCACCGTGGGTCGCTTTCTAAGACGTTGGCCAAGACCCGAATTTAAACGCTCTTGGACTTTTATCACACACCTGGTGTGTGAGCTGTCGACAGACGAACAACGTGGACTGGTCACGGAGATGGGACACGATGGAGGCGCTCCGGCTGTCGAAGGACCAAGAAATGTTGGGGGAAAACTCTGTAAAAAACCCAGGAGAAATAAAGACACAATGAGACAAAGTTACTTTCTTTATCAAACGTGTACACGGGTGAGCTGCTAAGAACAACTCACACCATGCACAGTGGCTTGGTAATTTTTATAGGCACAGAGCACAGAGACAGTGAGAACAGGATAACAAATAATAAACAGATAAAACAAAACAACTCCATATATGGTGCTAGTCTCGTCAGCAGAGAGCTAGGGAAGATAAAACAATCTAAAACAATATGTCCCAGAAACAAGATGTGTTTGCTGGGAAAGTCTAAAAAGATAATTCTAAACTAATCTAACCATAGGCAGAGGGCAGACAAAAGGCATCTTTGTACATTTAAAAGAAGGTAAAGAAACATAGAATCAATTTTCCTGTAACATACAGACAACGATCAGTTTTAAAAGATAAATGCAGACACAGAGGTTCCCCTTTCTGGCATCTCCTTCCAAATAAGGCGATGGTCTCAGGCCTTTGGGGTCCCCATGGACTTGTCCTCTTCTTCTGTCACCTGTTGTCAAATAAAGTTGAGTGCCACATGTTGCTGAATATATTCAGGCCTTTGCTCAGGCCTGTTTCTAGGTTATATGCACTACATGTGTTTTGTAAGCGTGTGTGCGATCTTTCTTCAGCTCTAAGCCACTTATCCAATAGATCGTCCAGACATCACGCTGAACGAAGCTTCTCACCTTTAATTACTCGGCCGAGCTTCAACTCTTTTATAAGCTCAGAACTGCAATGTGTGTATAAAATGGTTCTAACTTTGTCTGTAATAAAGGTTAATATGGTGTCAGTGTGTTTAAATGTCTTAATGCCGTCTTAAAGCTATATGTGATATTGTTAATGCAATGTTAATGCTGTAGATTATATTGTAGCAGTAAAAATAATCTCTTTAATTCCACACTGCCCAAAAGCAGTTGTAGAAACTCTGTGTAATCAATCAGACACAGACACACAGTTTTCCATGCTGCTGATAATAATTGAGTGATATCAGGGGTATGACAGCCAGCCTCCAGGTTACAAGCTCTAAAATGACATAGTCCAGCTACTTTTTGTTCAGCAGCTCTACCAAAGAGATTTCTGGTGAAGATACAATCAAGCTAGCAATGGTGAGCTCAGCTAAGAACTCTACAAGAAGCTGAAGGCAGAAAAGCCCTTTAAGATGTTTGATTGCCAATACAAAGTCCAGTAAAGGTTGGAGTCATTTAAAGAATCCACCTTCAGCAGCTACAAATCAAAGTTATGAGCAGATGAATCCAGAAACACTCAGGAACATCCACCATGAAAGCAAACACAACTTTAACACAAACAGTCTGCAGCTCAGAAGGCATGCTCAGTGGCAAGGCAAGGCAAGTTTATTTGTACAGCACAATTCAACAACAAGGTGATTCAAAGTGCTTTACAGAGACATTAGAAACAAAAACAAATAAAAAGCATGATTTAAAATTGATTAAAACAAGCAAACTAACTAACTAACTAATTAACAAACAAACAAACAAACAAACAAAACAGTATATAAAATCAAAACAGATAAAATCAGAACAGTAGATAAAATCAGTAGTTAATGTAAGTTTTGAAATTTAAGCTTAAAAGTGTGGATTTGGTGCTTTATTCAAATGCAGCTGAGAACAGGTGAGTCTTCAACCTGGATTTAAATAAACTGAGTGTTTCAGCTGATCTGAGGCTTTCTGGAAGTTTGTTCCAGATATAAGGAGCATAAAAGCTGAATGCAGCTTCTCCGTGTCTGGTTCTGACTCTGGGAACTGATAAAAGACCGGATCCAGATGACCTGAGGGATCTGGAAGGTTCATACTGGGTCAGGAGGTCACTGATGTATTTTGGTCCTAAACCATTCAGAGCTTTATAGACCAGCATCAGAACTTTAAAGTCTATCCTCTGACGGACAGGCAGCCAGTGTAAAGACCTCAGAGCTGGACTGATGTGGTCCACTTTTTTGGTCTTAGTGAGGACTCGAGCAGCAGAGTTCTGAATGAGCTGTAGTTGTCTGACTGATTTTTTAGGTAGACCTGTAAAGATGCTGTCGTGGTTCGAATTTTGAGGAAGAGACATACGACTGAAAGTCCATAGTGAGTCAATAAATTATTTTATTAAAAACACACAGTACAGTACAGTGTGGGAAGAGCCGGACTTCTTCCTCGTCTGCACAAAGACAGAAAGCTTTATAGTCATTATGACGTCAGAAGAATTCCAGAAGAATTCCCCTCTCTCCTTCTGTGTCCTTCTATGGCTAAGAACAACAAGCCCGTTCCCAGACTGATTCCAGATGTCTCCACTCATGTTTCTGGGAATCTAATCAATTGTGTACATGAGTTGTGCAGTTTTGTGAAAGTGTAGCTCCAGGCTAAAAGGAGTTCAACTGTCCTGATGTGACCCTGGTCCGCCTGGAACCACAGCCATGGTGGTGGTTTCTAACTGATCTATTTAAATGTTAATTCAAATGATACATGATAATATTTAATGATAAAACTGATACAGACTAATGAAGTAATGATGAAATAATAACAGTGCATGTAAATGATACACAGTGAGATTTAAAATAAGATGTTTTTCTTGACAACTCCTCCTCTTGGGCTCGCTTGCGAGTCCAACCTCCACCAGGATTTGTCTCCAAACAAACAAACACGTTATAACACTTATCACCCCCAACACCCCCGTTAGTTTCCAATTTTCCCACAATTTCATGATCAGTGTTCCCAGGCTCTTTTACTTTTACTTTAAACTTCGTGATAAGAGTATAAGGTTATGAGTATAAAAGTAAAAAACGTACAAAACGATTCCACTTCCTTTAAACTATAAATTACTAGAGCCTGGAATGAATTGATACTTGGCGCGTGACGCTCCTCTTCTGTCTTCGCCTCCACCAGGTGGACTACTGGGGAGGACCGGTGCACAGGGGGAGAGGATTATTCTGCCTCTATGTTCCCCCCGTGTTACTTTGGGTGGAGCTTATCCCGAGTAAGCTCTCTTCCGGGGCCGCCTCCTCTTGGGCCTTCCTGGCCTCCTCCCACAGGTTGACTCCCTACTGAGACCTGTACAAGAACGTTACACATTCTCTCTGAAACAATCTCCCGCCAACCTGTAACCTTGTGTAAAAACATCAGTCAGCAGTTACATGTTAAGCTCCTCTAACTCATTTAACTAAAGTATTCAGCACAACAGACAAGTATCATGTTCAGGATTTCCCAAATCATTAAATCACTATTATTGCCGCAATTTATTTTATCCCCAATTTAATCAGTGACTTCCCTTAAGCAATGTCACTCCACTCGTTTTATCCCTATAAGCGCCATATTGAACTGTTCCCTAGAAACTGCATCTGTTATTTGTTTTCTCATGTCCCTTGTCTGTTTTCCACTGAATCCTCCACATGCCCTCTTAACAACAACAACACCAACATTAACAAACCACATTTGACCATCTCGGGTTAGGCGTCCGCCCTCCACCTTCCAGAGGTCCTGTAAAAACATTTCCTGTAAAAAGAATCACACTGTTTTCAAGACAGGATGTGTCTCCCACAGTTTAATCGCATCACCAACTCATAACCTATAAACACCGTTTCTTCACACATAAGCCCAGAAATCCTGTAGTAGGAAAACATTATTAGCAAACATCAACCACTTGTCAAGTTAAAAGAGATTGTTAACGCAGGTGTGTACACACTTTCACAAACACAGAAAGTAGCATTTAAAAGTTAGATCGTCATGCAACCTCAGATGTCGCTGTCCTCTTTCTGCTCCTGTAGAAAGAAACACATAAATCCATCCACCCTTTTGTCCTATCTAGGTGGAGGTTAACCTTGAGTCGTGGTCAAGTCTTGTCAGCTTTTATTAGTCAGTCCGTTTGTTTTTATTTCCAGTCTTTCATCCATTCTTTCTTTGCTGATAGTGGAAACCATCGCCGCATTTAGATTTCCGCCCTCAGCAAAATGACGTCATTTCAAAAAGAAAAACAAGAACTTTAGATCGGATTACCTCACTGAATCCTTCTTAGGCAGGGACTCTCATTTCTAATTGTCCCAATCAGTGGCTTTCTCCAGAGCCCATTTTAATGTGGAGAAACTCACTTACAACAATTTTCTCGCCGACGTGTAACGCTTGTAATTTCCGATGTGCACATCTGCTTGAAGAAAAGATTCACAAACAAAAATCAGTGCACTGTTCAAAATATAAATCAAAAATCAAAAATAAAGCTTTAAAACAAAATTAAATAAAAAGCAGCCCTCTTGTGGTCCAGAGATCTTCTGCCAAGGAAACAAAACCCCATTTCCACTCTAATCAATTGAGTTTAAGCATGTAAGCAATTACTCCTGCATAAATTTCATCATAGCTAAATGCTGCCTAGAAACAACTCCTGTGTGTTAGCACTAACTTCACTTTAACCTCACATTTCCTATGTTATAACCTGTTTTTGATATAACTCTTTTATTTCATTTGGCTCCTTTTAATGTAAAAATACCTTCTAATTCTAGTTTATCAGACGTAACCAAAATATATGCTTTCCTTCCTCTTTGGTCCTTCTTTAAGTTCAGTTAAAAGCTAAACGAATTTGAGGCCTTTTGCCTGGAATCAATGCTCTCATGTGTGTTTCTGGACTCTGTGTCTGTAAGCGTGTGCAATCCCTCAATGACTCATATCATCCTCACAGTAGATTGGCCAATCATAGCGCTAGCCAAAGGCTCGTGACCCTCAAGAGACGAATTGAGCCACAACTCCTTTTAAAGGCACAAAATGCAATATATATAAAAATCATTTCTATTTATAAGCTCTCCCCTTTATCCTAAAAATAAATCTATGTAATATCTGTATGTGTACGCCTACATTATAACCACTACTTCTAGAAATCAAAAAAGAAATCAAACCTGTTCTCCTTCTTTAACCCTCACTCATTTTCCCCAAAGCATATCTTTTTGTCACCGTGTCCCACAATTTCCCTCTAAAATTTGTACACAGCTTTAAAACCACTGGCATTGTATCTACTAAACAGGATTCAGTTCACTTTACTCCTTTAACCTTAACATAAAAATAACAGTTTCTGTTTTACCATATCCAATGACCAAAAACCCAAAAGTCATACAATGATCCTAAATTATTAAACAATTAAATTATTAAACCCTAAATTCCCCCTTTATTTTGACACATTTCCTTTATTTTGACACATACCCCCTTTAACATTTGGCATTCTCCCAACAATGTACTATAATCCCATAATCTAACCCCACTCAACAAAACAGAAACTTTCTCTGGTAAAAACAAATTGTTTGTCCACATTTATTCATCCAATCACACATTCACATGCAGTCACACCATATTTTGCTAACAGTGGAGCCTCCCGCGTCAGATTCTCCACCCTCAGCAAAATGAGCTCATTCATTTTTATTTTCCATAGGAAAATAGTTCCTTAGGTTTTGGACTGGATTGAATCGCTACAATCCTTTTAGACAGGGACAGATCCCCACAGGTAGCTTTCTCCTCAGCCAGTTGAAATCTGGAAAGCCCACCTTATATTTGCTCTTCCCGAGAATTTGTCAGCGCTGTTATTCACTGTTGCAGGCCTGCTTAGAACAAAAATGAGAAAAAGAGAGCTGATTATTAGCTCATGAAAACACAAAACAAAATCACCTGACAGGTTTTCTCTAAGTGCACTGTTACAAAAATAATGGGCCCCTCCCAGACATGTCCATGTTTCCTAAAACTCCCTCTATTAAAAACAACAACAACCCGAACCTCACTGACAGAATCAACCCATCACCACAACCTCAGCAACCTTAAACACACAAGTATTGCCACCACAGTCCTGACACTCCCAGGTCAACTCACATAATTTCACCTCCTCAATACACCGAAAGTCTCGTTAAAACCACACAATTTGCACACAACAATCACCCCCCTTTATGCACTTTAACATACCTAGATTCAACATACTCAAGTGTTTTTATTAAACATTCACACCATTCTATCACTCATACAAACAGCAAGCTGTTCTTCATTGCGTATGTTTGTGTTCTTAGCCAGGTTTAATCAATGTCTATGCATTAATCTTTATGAGCTTGTCCTTGTAAGGTTAATGCATTTTCTGCTTGTGTAAGTGATTTTGCATATGTTGCTTTTGCAGTGTTTCAGACTCCTGCCCATTTCTCCACTTAAGCCGTCAGTTTTCTTTCCCAAATTTGCTAACCCAAATTTTAAGTTCCCACCTTATCAACAGCATTCCTGGTTCTCAGCCAGAAGTTAGGGCCCACTTGTCAGGTTTATGGAGACATGGCGCTTGTGAACAATTCAACCAGAAACTTGCCTTAACATATCCAATCATGTTGACCTATAACTTTCTTCCGACCGCTGCATGTGGAGAATCGATCCAGGTCTGTTTATTTTCCACCTGAAGAAACACAACTGAGACATTTTATTATTATCATGAGCACTTAAACTACCAGTTTCCCTCTCTCTGGTCAGAAATACCAGCTTATGTCATGTGTATAAGTGTAAGCAGGTCTTCATTGCTTTTGTATGTGTTTTGTTAATGATCAGTGAGTGTAAGCTGCTTTCTTCATTGCCTCTGTATGTTATAATCAGGTTTAATTCATGCATCGTTTCACTGATTTCTTAATTCAAAACTATCTCACTTCTGATTCTTTCCAGAAATAATTTCACATATAACACTTTGTGTATGTGTGTTTTCCATTCATTCATGTAATTGTCAGTTATTTTCTTTCTTTATTTTACCTTCTTTTTGTTTACCTCTTTAGTTTTCTGGTGGACATCCCTAAACACAAGGAAATACTAATCTCATCATTTTCAAAATGCCACCTAAAAAAAGCAAACCCAGGAGTTGAAGGCAATTAACCAGCGAGGTTAATTGCCAGGACAGGCCGGGTTTCGGCAACCCTCAAGGGTGCTTCGCAACCAGCGGGCCTTAACGCCGTTAAGATGCCGCCTAAGAGGAGCAACGTTAATGAGGAGGAACTGGAGGACATAAAGAGATCCCTAAACTTTATGTCTGAAGAAATAACAACAATTTCAAAACAACAAAAACTGATACTCAATTTAATGGATGATATTAAAGAACTAAGAAGGCAGAGCGAGGAAAAGGACAAGAAGATTGCTATGCTGGAAGGACGGGTGTCAGATCTGGAACAATATTCAAGAGTAAATGATGTGATAGTGACAGGACGGGTAGCAGCATCAGACATACGCACGGGTAGCAGCATCAGAGAGAGGGGAGCCACCCGAGCAAGAGCTACGCTCTTTGGAAGAGCAGGTAATGGCCTTCTTTAAAAGCAAAGGTATAGAAATGGACAGTAAAAATATTGAGGGATGCCATCCTCTTCCTGCCATTATCATTCATTTTGTTAATAGAAAACAGAAAAAAGAACTGCTCAAGCAAGGAAGAAAGCTAAAAGGTACAAATGTTTATTTAAATGAACACCTAATCAAGAAAAATGCAGACATTGCAAGACAAGCAAGAATATTAAGAAAACAGAAGAAAATACAGTCAACTTGGACGTCAGACTGTAAAATATTCATTAAGTTAAATGGAACACCAGAGCAGACTAAGGTTCTAGTTATCAAAGAGATGACTGAACTAGAAAAATATAACTGATAAATGCAAAGCAGTGCTAAATATGATGTGACCGTCCAAGTGCACAACCAACGCAGATGTCTGACAATTTTCAACTAACAACTCATATAGATATTGAAAATAAGACATTGATGTATGACAGCAACATAGATCCTGATTGTAATTTCTTTAACAATAAGACAAATGAATGCAATTATTATACAAATGAGCAACTTAAAAAGGAATTCAAGGTAGAACAGGGTATAACAATGGTTCACTTTAATAGTCGAAGCTTATATGCAAACTTTCAATCCATCAAAGACTACATAACACAGTTTGAACAGCCATTCAAGGTGATAGCCATATCGGAGACCTGGATAACTCCTGGAAAAGAAGAAGACTTTAAAATAAATGGATATGAATTCCTTCATGTAGACAGGATCAACAAGAAAGGAGGTGGGGTGGCACTTTACATTGATAAAAACCTAAAGTACAAAAGAATGGGAAGAATGACAACTGTTATTGATGGAGTGATGGAATGTTTATCAGTGGAAATAAGTATAGAAAAAAGGAAAAACCTAATTGTCAGTTATATATATAGAACACCAGGATCTAAGATTGAGATATTTAAGGATAATATGGAGGACTTATTTACAAATATAAATCAGAAAAGAATGTTTATTTGTGGGGACTTTAATATTGACTTATTGAATCCAAATCATAATAAGAGTACAGAAGAATTTATTGATTCCATGTACAGCATCGGTTTATTTCCACTGATAACAAGACCGACCAGAATAACATCTCATTGTGCAACTCTATTAGATAATATATTTACAAATATAATAGAAGGAAAGATAAAAAGTGGGCTGTTAATCAATGATATAAGTGACCATTTACCAGTCTTTGCATCTTATAAATGCCATTATAAAGTGAACAACGATGGACATAAGATTATTTACAAAAGAATAAGAACAGAGAAGACCTTAAATTGTCTTAGAAAGTAACTTTTAAAGCAAGATTGGAATATTGTATATGAACAAACAGAAGTTAATAAAGCTTACGAAGGATTTTTAAGAACATTTAACACATTACTTGATAAAAACTGCCCAGTAATTGAAATCAATAGGAAACACAACTATGCAGGAAGACCATGGATGACAAAAGGACTACAAAATGCCAGCAAAAAAAAGAAAACCCTATATCGAGAATTCATAAAAAAGAGAACAATAGAAACTGAAATGAAGTATAAAACTTACAAAAATAAATTAACTAATATAATGAGATCCTGTAAAAGAGAGTATTACATTAAAAGGTTAGAACACAATAAAGATAACACAAGAGATATATGGAATGTATTAAACAGAATAATCAAAAATGAATCAAGGAATAATGATTACCCTGGGTACTTTATAGAAGGGACAAGAAGAAGTATTAATAACATGGAAGAGATAGTAAATGGCTTTAATGAATTCTTCGTAAACATAGGGCCAAAACTGGCAGAAGAAATAAAGGTTGATGGAATAGAAAGGGACACTGGTGAAAATATTGAAAGGAATAGTAGCTCAATGTTTTTAAGAGCAGTGGAAGAGAAAGAGATTTATGACATAGTTAGAGGACTTAAGAACAAAACCAGTACAGACTGGAATGATATTGATATGGTAACGGTAAAGACAGTTATTGATGGTATCGTAAAACCATTAAAATATATATTCAACTTGTCGTTTCAAAAAGGAGTTTTTCCACAAAAAATGAAAGTTGCTAAAGTTATTCCCATTTACAAAACCGGGGAAAGACATCATTTTACAAACTATAGACCAGTGTCAATACTCTCCCAGTTCTCTAAGATACTGGAAAAACTCTTCATAAAAAGATTTGACAGTTTTGTGGAAAAATATGAATTAATGACAGATAGTCAGTATGGGTTCAGAAACAACAGATCAACTTTGGCACTGATAGATTTAATGGAAAAGATAACAGAATGTATGGATAATAAGAGGTATGCGCTCGGAGTTTTCTTAGATCTAAAGAAGGCGTTTGATACTGTTAATCATGAAATTCTATTAAAAAAACTGGAAAAGTACGGGTTTAGGGGAGTGGTTTTGGAATGGTTAAAAAGCTATGTAGGGAATAGGCAACAATATGTACAAATAAATGAATATAAATCTAATTTGATGGCTATAGCTTGTGGAGTACCTCAAGGTTCAGTACTGGGTCCAAAAATGTTTATTATGTACTTAAATGATATCTGCAGAGTATCGGAGATTTTAAAGTTTGTAATATTTGCAGATGACACAAATATACTGTGTTCAGGAGGGGAATTGCCACAGGTTTTGGAAATGATCACACAGGAATTAACGATACTAAAGAAGTGGTTTGATATAAATAAATTATCATTGAATCTAGATAAAACCAAATTTATGTTGTTTGGAAACCAAAAGAAAAACATCGAAGTAGAAATATGTGTTGACAATGTATATTTAGAAAGAGTAAATGAAATAAAATTTCTTGGGGTGATCATTGACCACAAGCTCTGTTGGAAGCCACACATTACTTATGTTCGGGGGAAATTGGCACGGGGCATTGCCGTCCTGGGGAAAGCAAAGCATATGTTGGATCAGAAAGCACTGCACATTTTATACTGTGCTTTACTACTGCCATATATGAGCTACTGTGTAGAGGTCTGGGGAAACACATACAAAAGTAACACACAAACAATAACTATAATACAGAAAAGGGCCATTAGATTAATAAATAATGTAGGGTACAGGGACCATACAAATGCACTCTTTGTCAAAATGCAAGCTATTAAATTCCAAGACTTGGTGAAGCTTAAAACAGCGCAAATAATGTATAAAGTAAGAAATAAATTGCTTCCCAAAGAAATCTGTAAATTGTTCATAGAAAGAGAAGGTGGGTATTGTCAAGGGTAGTGTCGTGGATGAGAGGAGGAGGACCCAAACGCTGGACTCACAGGCAGGTAGGTGAAGGTGGATGTTTATTGCCGAAGGAGTGAGCAAACAGTACAGAGGGAGGAAATGGCTGGCTGACTGAATGAACGAACTAAGGACTGACTGACTGACTGGACATACAGACGACATCAGACATACATCATTAACATCAATGACACGACAGAGAACTGGTGAAACCGAGGAACTTAAATACACAGGTGGATGATGACAATGATTGGAAACAGGTGAGTACAGGGCTGAACATAATCTGACTAATGACACGGGAGACAAGCTGACACGGGAAGAAACAGGAAGTGAGAACATTAATGTGGCGAACCAAACTGAACATGAACAAACTGAAATCACTGGGTCAACGACCCAGGAACCCTGACAGGTATAACTTAAGAGGGAAATGGAATTTAAAAATACAAAGTGCTAGAACAACTTTAAGAACTATGTCAATCTCAATTGCAGGAGTTAAATTATGGAACAGTCAAACAGAAGAAATAAAAGACAGTCAAAACATAAAACAGTTTAAAGTAAAATATAAAAACCTAATTTTAAATAAGTATAAGAATGAAGAAAACGGGGTTAACCCAGGACGGTAATGTTGCTGGTAATGGTGTTGCGGTTCTTTTTTGGGTTTTTTGTTTTGTTTTGTTTTGTTTTGTTTTGTTGTTTTTCCATAACTTGTGTATCTGCAAATATACACATTCTGTATTTTTCATATGAAAGAAACTATACTCTGGTGGGGCTTGCTAATTTCTTGTTTTTGATTTATGTATGTTATGTTTTGTTTTACTTCATATGTTTCATATGTTTCATATGTTGTTTGTTTAATTTAAGACAAAAAAAATTAAATGAATGAGAGGTAAAACTTGAGGGGGTAGGGACAAATAAGTAAATACTTCAGCCTACTCCTTTTCAAACAAATAATGGAATGATATTTTGTAATGATTGTGAAGGCACATGTTTGAAATGTTTGAAATAAAAATGAACTGAACTGAACTGAACTGAACACCATCATGAGTTCAGGCTTTCGTCCATTTCTTCTCCGTTTCTCTTCAGTATTTTCCTTCTGCTCAAGATTACTCCAAACATGGCAAATCTGACAATCAGTGTCCAGTGCTTTCCCACCGTTCAACTGCCCAGCCTGTAATTCACAGTGCATGTCAGTTTGGTTTCAGTGTTAACGGTTCAGTTGCACTGTCTTTTGGCTGCTTGTAAATTCTTCTCACGTCCACGATGTTCTATTGGTCTTCATCAGGAGATTAACTGTCCTTTGAGCTTCTTCTCCGGATGGGGACAAGTGCTAGGTCAAGCTGTAAAATTTTAAGCCAAAATCTGGCCTGTTTTCTCTCAATTATGCTACTCTACTGGTTTTGGCGCCGTACTCAAACTTCCAGGTTGAGAGAAGTCCACCTTTATTTATCTGTAACCTGTATTGGCACACTAAAGCATACAATTAATATCCTTTTCATTTCTCTCTGGGTGCTCACTCCTTATATGGGCATGCAAACTTCCTGTCACACACACACACACACAGCCCCCACCTTTTCTTTCTCTCACAGAGAGCAGTTTCTCTACTCTTCTCTTTTTAAAAAAAAAAATATAATACCACACACACTCAGCGTCTGAATCAAATCATTTTCACAAACAATAGAGGGAGTTTTACATGAGAGATCATTACACATTAGATCCCATTAAACCATACTCACATTTAGGAAATCACAAACACAAGACTACAAGGTTTAGTTTATTTAATATACTGAAATCCTTTAACCACACTTCTGAAACACACCTTCACCTAACCAAAAAGGAAACTGAGAAGCAGAGAAGTGGAGAAGTAGGGATGGAACAAAGCCAGCAGCTACACACACACACACACACACACACCGCGCGAGTGTGCCCGCTGCAGCACAGGCACGCTGCCCCTCCTTTTCCTAAAAAGACGCCTCTCCGATCATGTTGCACACATACACACACAGAGTCCCTTCTCCTCCTCTCAGAGAGAGAAAAGTGGCGCGGCTGCCCCTCTGTTGGTCTTCCTTGGTCTCTTGTGTTCTGGGGGCCTCTGGATGTCTGGAGTTTTGATCTCCTCCATACCCGCTTCACACCCTGGAGGACGGGGCTGTGGCCCCCCCACACTCCCTAGCAGATCATTACATGGAGAAACCTTTGGAATGCAAGCATGCTGATCCACACAGGTATGCACACATGGGTATTCACAGACGCGGACTAAAGCTTTCTTGGCTGCTGCCTCAAAGCACACTGTGCGCTGTCTATCTTGCGTGCTGCACAATATCGTTTATTATTTAGTAAATATTGATATCTATGACTAGCTAGTTTATTGTGATGGTGCTTTGTTTTCTCTATTATTATGTTGCTCTTTGTTGTTTGCTGTCTCCTCTGTTTGTTTTTTTTTTTTTTTTTTTTTTTTTTCTCCATACAGGTGACCCAGGAGTTCTTTTTTTTTTTTTTCTCTCTCTCTCTTCCCCCCCCTTCTCACCGTCTCTTCTCCCCTTTGGTTTTCTTTCTTTCTCTCCCCCTCTTTCTCTCATTCATTCCCCCTGTCCTATTTATTTAAAAAAAAAAAAAAAAAATGACAAAGGATGAACTGAAGCTCTGCCATCACGTAATGTCGCATACTGCTGTTTCTGATGTCATTTAGAAAAAAAAAAAAAAAAAAAAAAAAAAAGAGAGAAAAGAAAGAGTTTTCCTTTTTTTCACTCTGCAACCACACAGGAGAAATTCAACAGACAGTTTATACAACTAATTTACACTTTATTTACACACACACACACACACGGGCCCATATAAACGTATGAAAACACCATATGCCAGAACAGCTTATCTTCTTTATTTCTCTACCGGTGTTCCTAAGTTTTTCGACTAATTTAAAAGCATCTTTCAGCCCAGGGCCGCGCCTTGCTGATCAATATTCGCTTCAAGAACGCCCTCCCGAGAGCGGTCAGATTCCTAAGCCCTAATTAATTTATAACTGCTTCCCGCCAGGCAACAAGGACCTCCACCAGCCGCGTGAAATATCCCAGTTCACGCTTTTGGCTTTACTTAAAGTTCACAAGTCCCTGACGTTAAATAGTTGCAGCCGGGTCGCACCCTGTCAATCAAAATAGCGCAGTAAGGAAAGTGATCCCCTTGATCACTTTAGATTTTAAGGGGGGCTCGAGATCCCCGGGTACCACCCGAGCTTTTAACCTGACGATGTGTCCACTGTCAGGGGTCGCCGCTACGCGCTGAGCAACTGCGCTCTTAGGGGCCACGCCCCAGTCCTAAAACAATTTATTCAAGTGTTTTATAAGCATCACTGCACTTATTTCGACACCCAAACCGCGTTCTGCTGATCAATCAGACCGAATACCCTAAACTAAAACTTACCTGACTGACGCCACAGTCAACAAATATAACACATCATAAGCACCTAACGTATTCCCTTAAACACACAACCTATTAACTCAAAATTCACCCCAGAATTAACAGCAATAAATTTTATCAGTCAAATATTCCCCAAACTTTTAACACTAATTACCCCAAAATGACCACGGACACAGATCAGAAGCTCTACTGAGTGAACTTTTAATTTATCTTAATTTCCAATTCAGCACCTTTGGACATCAATCAACAGGCGGTGCTTACCTCCTATTTCGGGGCCCATCACTCAGTCGACCTCCTGGCCGTCCGTCTGTTTGACTATACCTCACTATACCTCAGCCAAACTCCATTTGTCCCTCCTCAAACCGGGTTTCGGCACCAAAATGTCGTGGTTCGAATTTTGAGGAAGAGACATACGACTGAAAGTCCATAGTGAGTCAATAAATTATTTTATTAAAAACACACAGTACAGTACAGTGTGGGAAGAGCCGGACTTCTTCCTCGTCTGCACAAAGACAGAAAGCTTTATAGTCATTATGACGTCAGAAGAATTCCAGAATTCCCCTCTCTCCTTCTGTGTCCTTCTATGGCTAAGAACAACAAGCCCGTTCCCAGACTGATTCCAGATGTCTCCACTCATGTTTCTGGGAATCTAATCAATTGTGTACATGAGTTGTGCAGTTTTGTGAAAGTGTAGCTCCAGGCTAAAAAGAGTTCAACTGTCCTGATGTGACCCTGGTCCGCCTGGAACCACAGCCATGGTGGTGGTTTCTAACTGATCTATTTAAATGTTAATTCAAATGATACATGATAATATTTAATGATAAAACTGATACAGACTAATGAAGTAATGATGAAATAATAACAGTGCATGTAAATGATACACAGTGAGATTTAAAATAAGATGTTTTTCTTGAAAATGCTTTTACAGTAATCAAGCCTACTAAAGATGAATGCATGGACTAGTTTTTCCAGGTCCCGTTGAGACATCAGATCTTTTATCCTTGAAATATTCTTGAGGTGACAGTAAGCTGATTTTGTTATTGTCTTAATGTGTTTTTCTAAGTTTAGGTCTGCATCCATCACTACACCCAAATTTCTCGCCTGGTTTGTGGTTTTTAGATGTATAGATTGAAGTTCTCTGGTGACCTGTAATCGTTTTTCTTTGGCGCCAAAGACTATTACTTCAGTTTTGTTTTTGTTTAGCTGGAGAAAATTGTGGCACAACCAGTCATTAATTTCCTCAATGCATTTACCAAGAGCCTGTACAGGGCCTTAGTCTCCTGGTGACATTGTGATATATATTTGTGTGTCATCTGCATAGCTGTGATAGTTTATTTTTTGTTCTTTATAATCTGTGCCAGTGGGAGCATGTAAATGTTAAACAGAAAGGGTCCCAAGATGGAACCTTGGGGAACTCCACATGTGATACTTGTCTGCTCAGACGTGAAGTTACCTATTGATGTTTTCTAAGTATGTTTTGAACCAGTTTAGTACAGTTCCTGAAAGACCTGTCCAGTTCTCCAGTCGTTTGAGTAATATGTTGTGGTCAACTGTACCAAATGCTGCACTGAGATCCAGTAAAACTAAGACTGACATTTTTCCACTGTCTGTATTCAGACATATGTCATTGAACACTTTGGTCAGAGCAGTTTCAGTGCTGTGGTTCTCTCAGTGGTGATATTAGCAGTGATGTCATCACAGTCTTCATCCAATCGCTGACCTCCATCACGCTGGGTCATCTCCATGGAGACAGGTTGTTTTTTTGGTGTCTTCCTGCTGCAGCAGATGGACAGCAGAAGACCAGTGGAGATGCAGTACGGACAGAAGACTACTAGATGGAAAAAGAGTCTTATCACAGACTCAGAAAAAAGAAGTGGAGGACCTGAAGGAGAAAGACAGAGGAGGAGTCAAGAGACTTAAAGCCTCGACTTGTGTTTCTAATGTCAAATTACTTTACAAAATTTATTATTTTTTCAAGAAAGGTGTACATCTGGGATGTGTTACAGATGGTTTATGTGACTCTATCAGTCCATCCTCTTGGCCTACTCTGAGTTCGAGTTGCAGGAGGAGCAATATAACTGTAGAAGCTCAGAGAAGTTCCCTGGAAAAACTAAGGTGTTCCCAGAGAGATGTTATTTCTCCCGTGTGTCTTGAGTCTGCCCTGGGGCCTCCTCCTGGTGGCACATGCCCAGAACACCTTACCCCAGAGGCGCCCAGGAGGCATCCTTATTAGATGCCTGAACCAACTCAAATGGCTCCTATCAATGCGGAGGAGTAGTGGCTCTACTTTGAGGCAAATGATTGAACTCCTTACAGTATCTCTTAACAAGAAGTAAGCCACCCATTGAAGAAAGCTCATTTATGATGCTTGTATCTGATAACTTGGTCTTTCGGTCACTACCCAGAGCTCTTGACCACAGGTGAGTCTAGTGATGGTTTTCAGAGAGGACATTCTGAAAACACAGAATCATAACTCTCAATCATTTCTATTGAGATCTCCAGTAGATTTCCTTAGTGTACAGGCTGTGATCAGCTGGCCTGCTGCTCTCTGTGGATGTACACAACTGAATTTAACCAGGTGTGAGCAGATGTTTCATGAGTTGTCCTGGCTGATTTCCATCTTCTACACTGACAGTACACTGTTTATGCTGTCTTTATATTAGACTGTATAAAGTTGGTATGAATGTAGAATTCAGTCAATGAATCTCTGCTACACTTGATGTAAGCTGACCATGAAACCACAGCCACTGTGCACCAGCCACCAGTGTTGGGCAAGTTGCTTTGAAAAAGCAATTAGTTATAGTTACTAGTTACTTCTTCAAAAAAGGAATTCTACTTCTAAATACTCTAGGAACCACAAGTAAGCAGGATTTTGAATTCTGGATTTAACAAGGAGCCAATGAAGGGAAGCCAACACAGGAGAAATATGCTCTCTCTTTCTAGTCCCTGTCAGTAGAATGGGAGGAAGAGCCTTCAGTTTTCAGGCCCCTCTTCTGTGGAACCAGCTTCCAGTTTGGATTTGGGAGACAGACACTATCTCTACTTTCAAGATTAGGCTTCAAACTTTCCTTTTTGCTAAAGCATATAGTTAGGGCTGGACCAGGTGACCCTGAATCCTCCCTTAGTTATGCTGCAATAGACGTAGGATGCCGGGGGATTCCCATGATGCATTGAATTTTTCCTTTCCAGTCACCTTTCTCACTCACTATGTGTTAACAGACCTCTCTGCATTGAATCATACCGGTTATTAACCTCTGTCTCTCTTCCACAGCATGTCTTTATCCTGTCTTCCTTCTCTCACCCCAACAGGTCGCAGTAGATGGCCCCGCCCCTCCCTGAGCCTGGTTCTGCTGGAGGTTTCTTCCTGTTAAAAGGGAGTTTTTCCTTTCCACTGTCGCCAAAGTGCTGCTCATAGGGGGTCATATGATTGTTGGGTTTTTCTCTGTATCTATTATTGTAAGACTAAAATACAGTCTAGTCCCTCTGCATGAGACGGGTTAGCCCAACTATGTCTAGTCAATACTGTCAACCTGACAAACTAGTTCCTTCACCACTAGTAAGGTGATGTTACATGTCCTATTAGCCAGGCTTGATAGCCAGCGATCAGACCACCAGGGCCTTCATCCTCGAATGCTGCTAGACACGCACCACATATGGCACCACACATTTCTGTATAACGGTGCGACCATGGGTCGTTTTGTCCCTGGGCAAGACACTTTACCCTACCACCTACTGGTGTTGGCCAGAGGGGCCGATGGCACGATATGGCAGCCTCGCTTCTGTCAGTCTGCCCCAGGGCAGCTGTGTTGCTACAACCGTAGCTGCCTCCACCAGTGTGTGAATGTGAGAGTGAATGAATAGTGGAATTGTAAAGCGCTATATAAATGCAATCCATTATTATTATTAAAAGGCAGTCTGTGGAGCTGAGGGGCAAAAAAAAAACTGAACGTCTTTTCTTTCCAGGCACTACAATGACTGAGAACCTTCACAGACATACAACCAGAAAAATAATTCAACATTTTTACCACCACTCACCTGTTGAAACAGTCAAAAAAAACATCAGCAGCAGAACACACACACCTGCAACAGGAGGACAGTGATTCCTAAAGGTCAGCGGTCACTAAAGGTGAGAGATCACTAAAGGTCAGAGGTCATGATGAGGAGAGACAGGTGTAGGAACATCAACTTACCTGTAGCAGTCAGCAGAAACAGGCCTGAAACTGAAGAACACACTGTTTAGAGATCAAATGGTCACATGACCAAAGAGTAACCTGCAGACTGCCGTGATTGGTTACTGTTCCCACACATCAATAATCAACAGCGCCCAGTGGTGGAAACATAGATTATACATGTGGAGAAACATGAAGGTGACTCACAGCAGAGGCAGATGCTCCGTCTCAGACAGCTGTCACCTCCACAGCTCCACAGGTCTGCTCCCCGACCTCCTACATTACACACAGCAACATTAGCACAAGAGGAGCTCCTCATCATCATCTTCATCAGCACAGGAAGAGCTCTCCATTGACTTTAATCAACCCACCACAACAGCACCCCAGGAGGAAACTCCTCACTGAGGATTATTAAACATTAGGTCTCTCTTTTCCAAGTCTCTTTTACTACATGACTTATTAACTGATCAACAAATCGATTTACACTGAATGACAGAAACCTGGTTACAGCAGGATGATTATGTTAGTTTAAATAAATCAGCACCCCCGTATCACTCTAACTACCAGAAACCGCTAAACCTCAAAATGTAAAAGAGCCATTGTTATCACAGACTGGCTCTTGTTCTTACATTGCATAGAAACTAAGCAGTATTCCCTGAAAAGCCTTTTTTCTTACCATTTCTTGCCTTGTCATATACTAAATTATATAAAGGTGCTGTGTTCTGCTGCACGTTTCTTCCTGGGAGTTTTTCCTTCCTACTGTCGCCAAAGTGCTTGTTGATAGGGGGATCATATGATTGTTGGGTTTTTCTCTGTATATATTATTGTAGGGTCTACCTTACAATATAAAGTGCCTTGGGGCGACTGTTGTTGTGATTTGATGCTGTATAAATAAAACTGAATTAAATCGAATTGTTTAATTTAAATGTACACTTGATTCTAAATGCATTTTTTTTAAAGGAACAGTACTTTTACTTCTGTCCAGGTTTCTCACCTTTTAATTTCCTGCAGAAGAAAAGAACTACACACAGAACCAGAACGAGGAGAACCCCAGAGACCAGACTTGCTACAACTGTGACCAGGAGAGAGGGAGGAGGAGGAGGAGGGGGAGGAGAGGTGACTGGGGTGTGAATGGACAGAGTAGAAGTAAGAGGAGAGTTTACAGGAGGAGAGGCAGGAAATGGTGTTTGAGGAGGAGGAGGAGGAGAAATGGCAGGAGGAGGATAATGGATGATTTTGGGAGGATCTGCAGGAGAGATGATGAAGATGGTTCAGTCACTTTATTATCAGATCAGCAGGTTAATTCATGCCTTCATACAGGAAGTGATGTCAGTGTTCTGACCTCTGACCCTCAGAAAGCTCGGAGGAGACTTTCCACCTTCATCAGTAGAACACCAGTAGAGACCTTCATCAGACTGCTGGATGTTAGTGATACTGTGCTCTCGTTTAGGACCAACAAAACTTCCTTTAATGGAGAAATAACCCTGAACTGTGTCACCATTCCTCTGTCTGCAGCGCAGTGTGACATCACTTCCTGCCCTCACAGGAAGTGCAGGAACCGCAAGGATAAGATATTTTTCTGATGGAGACAAACAGAGTTAATGACAGAGTCATATCCAGATGTTGTAGCAGCAGCAGATGGAGTAGTCAACTTGTCTACCAGTTACAGTGATGTTGATCTGATCACTCCTCTGTCCAGAACTGGTTTCACACCAGTAAGCTGCAGAGTCTGACTGGGAGATGTCTGAGAGAATGCAGGAGTAAGCGTTAAAATCCCCAAAGCCCAAAGCAGCGGCTCCACAGTCCTCAGTGAGTCCTGCTCTGGTCCTCTTCACTGTCCATCCATCAACTGTCTGTCCATCCTCAACACAACTCAGAGACACTGAAGAAGATCCACTGAAGAACTGCTGAAGGTTTGGACTGACAGACAGAGACACTGGAGGACACACACACACACACACACACACACACACACACACACACACACACACACACACACACACACACACACAGTAAATGTATTTGTGTTCTTGTTGGAGTCTCACTGATTGTTTTCACTTCATCAACTCACCTGCAGAAACAGTCAGTTCAGACAGCAGCAGCACACACACACCTGGAACAGGAGGACAGAGGTCAGTGAAAGTCAGAGGTCACTGAGGGTCAGAGGTTACTAACAGGCAGACCACAGTCTGGACCCAGAACCTGTCACTCACGGGTCCAAACCAGCAACCAAACCAGATTTTTAAACCTGCATTCAGCTGATGTAACTAACGTGGACCTGAAAGAGAAAAGAACAGTTGCTTTGGACACAACCCTCCACACCTAGCCCTGGAAAAAGAGCCATGTGTCAGGTCAAACACAATTGCAAGAACAATCATGCCACTGTGCGATGTGTTCACTGCAACAGATACACATGTGGTAAATGCAGACTAAAGATACCATGGCAGTGCCAGGATTGTGAGTGATTGCTGAAAATGTTGAAATGTACTCACTCACTTTTTATTATTATTTGTAAATATGTGTACAAATGGTTGATTTTTTGTACTGTTTTTATCAATAAATCTCAGCAACAAAGGACCTACACCCACGTGTGTTGATTTCTCCCTAAGATGGCAAACTGAAACACTCCAAGTTGGTGACTTTTGGAGATTTATTTCCCTGGATGATTGAGAATGCATCAAGACGAAACACAAAAGGAAGTTCACAGCTTTTAGCAGCTCCCCCACTCCCCTCCCTCCAGAATTCCCAGATAACAACCTAATTTACATATGAATGACTAGCCAATTTAGCTTCCACTTGGCTGAAGCTAAAGCCTAGCTAAAAGCCTACCAGCCATTTGGCTGGAAGGCGGGTTTTAAAGGTAGAAGGCTGGGCACTGCTGCTCTCGGGGGACTCTAATTAATGACGATATTTATCAAACGTGAAGCATAGTTTTGATCATCTTTTGCTGCTGGTTCAGTGAATTTTGGTCAGAGTGATGAAACTTTCGTCATTAGAATCTGTGAGATGTCGGCATTTTGTACGTGCCATCGGGTGAACAATCCAAGCTTTGTGTTTACATCTTTGTCTGGAATCTGTTTACCTGCTTTCATTTGCTGTTTTAGCTGTTTGGTGGTTGTTGAAATAGTTTTGTGACCTTTAACCTGAGATTCTGGTGTTTCTTGCAAAATACATTTATATTTAAATATCAAGTCAGGATTTAATGAATTAATATTACATTATTCAAGCTAAAATCAGTTTGCTTTGGAAAACTGAGTTTTTAAATCCACCCCAACCTCTGCAGTGTCAAGTCATAAAGCTTGTCTGTTCCTATGGTGATAAAACACAGTCCTTGTTGTCTCTTTTACCTGAGACTTAAAGGATAGCTCCCAGTTGAACCACACGCCCAAGTTCTTTATCTTGTCCCTTCTATTGTATGCCACAGTCATCAATTTTCAAGGTGAAGTTTTGGGACAAGTAATAAAATGTTTGTGGTCCAATGTCCATCAAATCTGTCTTGTCAGCATTAAGAAGCAGGAAATTATCTGATAAACAGTCCTTAATTGCAGAAAGATCAGCTTCTAAAGAAGACAAGTCAGCACAGTTTCCACTGGTTAAAGCAGTGGTTCCCAAACTTTTTTTGCCAGGCCCCCCTTTGTTTTACAAGTAAAGTTACAGCGGGATACAAATAACATCAGGCTGATCCTGCCACAATTTGTTCCTCCTGTCTAAATCACGGACAAACAGTATCTCACAGTTGTTTATGTTTTTAAACCCATTTTGCACAGAGAAGCATTTTTCAAAAAATGTATTGACAGCAATGTTGAATATTATTGCACAGGAAAAAAACAAGTATACGTAAAATAATTACACCGTGACACCTCTGCCTTTGTAAATGGAGGGACAGTAACTGCGTGTGTATATGTAAGCATGTAAAACCTGAAGATAGAGACAAAATACTGTTAATCTGACTATCTGCCACTCTGCAATTCATCTCATGTAAACAATAACATGGCCACAGCGTGACGTGAAAAAAGGCACATACCTTTAACGTTGCGTGAGGAACTCTGTATTCCTCGTCCACACGTAAACGCAAAAAAGGAGTTTTAAAACATCTCAGTTTTTGGTGATTCCAAATGCCGTTTACGTGGACGAAACAGCTGCCTTTTCAAAATTACCCGCGTAGGTGTGGACGTAGCATAAAAGAATTAGTAGTTTATCTTCTTACTACCTGCAGGTTACTTGTATTTGCTTAATTGTTTACTAAATGTTAGAGGTGTGAAATAAACCGCAATGGAGCAAAATATGGGTGTGTGTGGTTGGAGGATGTGTTAGTGCGTGCGTGTGCTCGCACGGGGGGGGGGAGCATTTTTCTTGTAAAACATAGGGGTGGCTGTAGCTTAGGTGGTAGAACAGGTCACCTACTAACTTAAAGGTTGGTGGTTTAATCCAAGACTGCTCCAGTGTGCATGCATAATGCATAATAACCCCATGTTGCTCTCTGATATATCCATCAGTGTGTGAATGCTAGAAGGTGGAGTAGAAAAGTGCTGTATAAAAACCAGCCCATTTACCATCATTTTTAAAATTAACATTCTGATTATGTCAAAAAGTCTTTTATTCTATTGTATATAGTATCATTTCTATTTTGTATAGTACATTATTGTTTTTTAGCTTTCTAGTCTATTGTTTTTCTCTTTTTTTCTCTTAATCTTTTGCTGCTCCTGTACTCTCCAAACATTTTTCCACATGTGGGACTAATAAAGGTTTATCTTATCATGAGTGCTCAGAGGAGTAGAAAAATATTATATAAGAACAAGTCCATTTACCATTATTTTTAAAACTAACATTTTCCAAAGATCTCCCTGACAGGTGAGATCTCAGCCATGATAATACATTTCCTGTATCCATCCATCCATCCATCTTTTTCTGCTTATCTGGGGCTGGGTCGCGGGGGCAGCAGCCTAAGCAGAGAAGCCCAGACTGTTTCTTCCATGGGATATTTAAGACCAGACACCATCTTTTCACTGCCAGTTTGCCAACTTACCCATGTTTGTAACAGGCTCTCACGCTTGATGCTCCTAATCCAAGTCTATGTAGTTACCTTTTTCTTCTTGTGCCACAGCTTTCCAGTTACTCCACTGCTCCACTCTGCAGCTAAGGTCACCACTCGGACACCAGGCCATACTCACAGCAGTTTCACGCTATGTAACTATTGAATTATTTCAATATCGCACCTGCTGTCTCTGGACGGTTGACGGATAATGGGATGGATGTCCTCTCTCCTAACAAGACCAGGTTTCCTCCAGAAAGTTTCCCAATTATCTATGAAGCCCACATCGTTTCTGGGACACCACTCAGACAGCCAGCAATTTAAGGAGAACATGTCTCTCCTGGTCTGATTGGGGAGGGGACCAGAGAAAACTACAGAGTCCCATATTGTTTTGGCAAAGTTGCACACCGATTCAATATTGATTTTAGTGACCTCCGATTGGCGTAACCGGGTGTCATTACTGCCGACGTGAATTATGATTTTACTGAATTTACATTTACCCTTAGCCAGCAGTTTTAAATTTCCCTCAGTGTCGCCTGCTCTGGCCCCTGAAAGACAATTGACTATGATTGCTGGTGTCTCTAGCTTCACGTCTCAGAACAGAATCACCAGTTATCAGAGTTTGATCCCCGGTGGGTGTGTCGCCAAGTGGGTAAAAGCAGTTACACATGAACAGGTTGGTGGTGTACCTCTAGACCATGTTTATGCCAACATTAAGAATGCATAAAGAGCCATACCCCTCCCCCACCTCGGCCAGTCCGACCACCTCTCCCTCCTGCTCTCCCCAGCCTACACCCCCCTCAGACACAGTGCCAGGCCCACCACAAAGACAGTTACAACCTGGCCTGAAAATGCACTCTCCAAACTACAGGACTGCTTCCCACAGACAGACTGGGACAGATTTGAACACCAGGACCTAGAAACATTCACAGGATCAATACTGGACTATATCAAGTTCTGTATTGGAAATGTGACTGTGGACAAAAACATTTGGTTTTCCCAAACCAAAACCAGCGAGGATCGCTCACTCCTCAAAGCCCATGACGCCACCTTCAGGTCAGGTGACAGGCCTACTAGAGCTGATCTGAAAAGGGGAATCCAAAAAGCCAAGACATACTATAAAAGAAGCATGTCCCGGCTGTCACGGAACAACACACGGGAGGTGTGGCGGGGCATACAAAACATCACAAACCACAGAGGCTGTGCTGTGAAAACAGAAAACCTGAGTGTGCAGCTGGCAGAGGAGATAAACAGCTTCTTCACCCGCTTTGATATACCACGACAGCAACACTGATCTGCTTCAGCTCTGCTCCCATCTTCACCCTCACCTGGTTCTTGCACCGCTCCACTCACTGTAACGGAGCATGATGTCAGACGTGTGTTCATAGCAGTGACCCCCCAGGAAGGCTGCTGGTCCAGACGGAGTACCTGGAAGGTGCTAAGAGCATTTGCCCACCACCTCACCCCTGATCTTCACCAGAGTCTTTAACTTCTCACTGGATCAAACAGCCATCCCATCCTGTCCTGTCTAAAATCAGCCACAAGCATCCCTGTGCCGAAGAAGTCTCCCATCACCAACCTGAACAATTACCACACTGTGGCCCTCATGCCAGTAATCATTAAAAGCTTCGAGAGACTAGTCCTTCAGCACATCAAGGACTTCCTCCCCCAAGACTCCGACCTCTACCAGTTTGCATACCGCACAAACAAATCCACAGAAGATGCCATTGCCATAGCCCTCCAATCTGTGCTGAGCCACCTGGAACAGTGGCAAAGCTACTTCCAAATGCTCGTTGTGGATTACAGCTCAGCTTTCAATACAATTATCCCAGACATCCTTGTCACCAAACTAATCACTCTTGGCCTCCCTCCTCTCACATGTGCCTGGATAAAGGACTTTCTTACAAACCAGCCCCAGACTGTAAGACTCGGCCCTCATCTCTCCTCCACTCGCATGCTGAGCACCGGCTCCCCACAGGGCTGTGTGCTGAGCCCCCTCCTGTATTCTCTCTACACCCACGACTGCAGTTAGACCCAGAACAACAATCTTATTGTCAAGTTTGCTGATGACACCAAGGTATTCGGACTCATCTCAAAGGGAGACGAGGCAGCCTACAGAGAGAAAGTCCTGAAGTTGGCAGTATGGTCTTCAGAAAATAACCTGGCACTGAAGTCGATCTGCAATAACCCGAACTGTATATGCACTGAGTAGGAGATGCTCTGTATCTCATTGTTAATCCATATAGTGACAATAAAATGCATTATCTTCTGTTCTCTTCTCTTCTCTCCTCTCCTCTCCTTCCTGCACTGCATGCTGGGAGTGTGAGTGAATGGGTGTGTGAAGGTGTTTGGACTGTCTTTGTCTGTGTACATATATAAGATGTGTGGGCGGCGGCCCTCGCCAGAAACTGCTAGGTGTTTTACCAGAGTCTCTCCACATTGCAATGTGTTTATTAAACCCACTTCAGATAATGCTCACCGAGGCGTTTGTAGGTTATTTCAAAATTTCCGCAACAGCCTCCTGCATGCAGACCGGCTTCACCGAGGCTGCTGAGCTGGGGCCTGATGAAGCGACAGGTAGAAGTCCCTGGCAACTCTGGGAACCCCAGAGAGCCAGGAGTGTTCCCTGAAAAACTTCCTCATAATAGGGAGTAAAAAAACTCCATATTAAACCAAGCCCTGAGATGGCGCCGACAAGACTGCAGCCTGTCTGCTTGGACATAAGCATTTCACGTTGTTGCATGTTGTACTCTCTGTGATTGTGTATGTGACAAATAAAGGTTGTTTGTGATCATAAGGGGTAGCACCTCCCATAACCAGGGAAAATACAGAAATGCATACCCACAACTGGCAGTCAAACTCCTCCTGATCCTCCTTTCTGGAGTGCTTCAGCCAGAAATACCACTGTCTGAATAACGTCATTCTCTTGTGTTGCTGGGTCCAACATGGTCAGGTCGTACTGTCACAATCTGCAGGGGCATACTGTATGGTAAATTGTGGACCCAAACGCAGACACCAAGAGAGGCGGAGTTTGACTTAAGTTTCAAATGGAAATATGTCTGTGAAGGTTCTCAGTCTTCCAGGTCATTGTAGTTTAAGGAGCTTGGAAAGAAAAGCGTCTGGACCTCTTTAAGTTGCTTGAAGACGTTTCACCTCTCACCTGAGAAGCTTCTTCAGTTCTAAGGTCAAATGGTGGAGATTCCCAGATCTAAGCCCTATTGGAGTGTCCCCCATGCGAGACATGGACCCCCAAATGATCCTCTACATAATCACACGAGCCAAGGTGTGAAAACAAGGGTAGGTCACAATCACTGAAGGTTTCAAATGAACTCATTGTGCTACCTAGCCCCACCCTATCATGTGATTTACCGAGGTCAAGAGAGCCAGGATGTGAGTTAGAAGAAAACAAGCCTTTATTATGACAGATTACAAGAAGGCAAAACAAAGCAACAGTAACAGTGGCAAAACTAAACTAGAACCTAAACTGGGAAAACTAAAAAACTATGAAAACTGTGATTTAACTATGAGAACCATGAGAAGACGTGAGGGAGGTAACAGAGATGACCTGACAAAGACAGAATGAAAACACACAGACTAAATACACGCGGGAGGTGATCAGGGGAAATGTAAATACATGAGGAAACAGCTGACAAAAATGAATCTCATTACGCCCCAGGGGACGGTAACACTGAACACAATGAACATAGAAACAAAACTTTCAAAATAAAACAGGAACATGACGAGACACAGACATGGCACAAACTTGATGATATGAACCACACAGACATATCTCTCAGACAGAACTTTTATGGTGAGTATGGATACATGCTCCTCTAAGATCCATGAAATGACATGTGGTGTGCCTCAAGGGTCGGTTCTAGGCCCTGTACTTTTTAATTTGTATATGCTCCCTCTCGGCAGTGTCATCAGGAGGCATGGAGTGAACTTCCACAGTTACGCTGATGACACGCAGCTGTACATCTCCGTGTCTCCTGATGACACCAGACCAATGGATGCCCTTTTTAACTGTATTTTAGATATAAGATCTTGGATGGCAGAAAGGTTTTTACAGCTTAACCAGGACAAAACTGAAGTTTTAATCGTCGGTCCTGAGGCTCAGAGAGAGAAACTCTTGTCTAAATTAGAGGCATTTTCACTATGTCCTTCGCTACAAGTGAAAAACCTGGGTGTTATTTTTGACTCTGAGCTTGGTTTTATCCCACATGTTAAACATGTAACCAAAATTGGATTTTATCATCTAAAAAATATAGCCAGAGTCCGCCCTATTCTCTCTCGGGCCAACACGGAGATGCTGATGCATGCTTTTATTACCAGTCGCATTGATTACTGTAATGCCCTGCTCTCTGGTCTTCCTAAGAAGAATATTTCACCTTTACAACTCTTGCAAAACTCGGCAGCTCGTGTGCTGACGAAGACCAGAGGGCGGGCCCACATTACACCGGTTTTAGAATCGCTGCACTGGCTCCCCGTGTGTTTCAGGATCGATTTTAAAGTTCTTTTATTGGTTTTTAAATGTCTTAATGGTCTTGGACCTTCTTATCTCTCAGATCTGCTTTTACCATACGAACCCCCGCGGACCCTGAGGTCCTCTGGTACTGGCCTTTTGATTGTCCCTAAAGTCAGGACACATACTCACGGAGAGGCAGCGTTTCAGTGGTATGGTCCTCGTCTGTGGAACAGCCTGCCGGAGGAGCTCAGGGCCGCAGAGAACGTACATGTTTTTAAGAACAGGCTCAAGACCCACCTTTTTAATTTAGCTTTTACTTAGCGTTTATTTATTTTATGCTTATTTATTCTATCCTGTTATTCTATTATTAATTTAGGCTTTATCTAACATTTATTGATTTTATTCTTATTTATTTTTTAATCTTCTTACTCTATTTATATTTATATTTATATTGTATCCTGTTCTTATTTATTTTATCGTTTTACCCTGTATATATCCTATTGTGTCATATCTCCAGTGTTTCCTCGGAGGGCGCTCTCTGCACCGGGGCTGTGATTGACCGTGGCTGCTGGGTCTCTGGGGGTCCTCTCAGCCTGGCTGGGGGGCTCCTTGGCCTCCCTCCTGCTGTGTGCCCAGCCCGGAGGCTGCGGTCTGTGACCGGCTCCCGGTGCAGACGGCTCTCTGTTATAATGTTTCCTCACTTGGCTCATGCGAGCCCAGCCCAATTTTACTCTTTAAGTGTGCGTGTGTGTGTGTGTAGGGGGGGGGATATGCGTGTATTCACATCATTTATGTTAATGAGAGTGTGGGGAGTGAGTTGGAGGGTGGGGTGGGCTGCTTTTAACCATGTAAAGCACTTTGTGCTAAATTTTTTTTGTATGAAAAGTGCTTTATAAATAAAGATAGATTGATTGATTGATTGATTGAGACATGAAACACATGAAGGGTCTGCGGGACCAAAACACGGGATGAAGACACAAGAGGAATCTGATAACAAGGCAACCTAAGCAAAAGAGAAATGAACTAGATAAGCTTAAATGAGACTAGAACATAAATGGATAACAAAATACAAAGCAAATCAAAACACTGAGATGCACAACCCAGGACCTGACAGTTGGAACAGGAAATAATAGTCTAGAGAGTGAACGACAAGTGACGGCGCCACCCAAAGGGACAGGGAAATAACAAAGGTTTACAGTTTAAAGGACAATATGAACAATATATATTCTGTGTAATATACTGGGATATTGATAATTGAGGTATTTTGATATATTCTGTAACTTTGCCATATATTGTATTATTTATTGTATTATTTTAGTCAGTTACTTTTCTTGTTGTCTTGAGCTATTACCACATAATTTCCTCAGGGGTAAATAAAGGTACCTGATGCTGAGCTGCTGTCAGAGTCTATCCTGGAAACAAATGAGTAAGTGACTCACCGAGGAGAACAAGCAGAGGGGCCCACTTCATGGTGTCTGTATGTCAACTGAGCATGTGTGGTCTGAGCAGCAGACTGGGGCTCTGATTGCATTACTTCCTGTTATCACGCCTCTATGTCAGCATGTTGCTCTGTGTCTGCCTCACAGAGGTCCTTCCTAAAGTGTCCCAGCTGTCCCTGTCAGTCCATCACAGCTCCATAAAGCTCAGAGAGGACAGGCTGACTCTAACTCTGCTCATCAGGGAGTTACAGCAGAGGATAACAAGCTGCTATCACAGCCATCCACACAGAGCTCATCCACTCTATCAGCTCATCCATCTCTGGTTAACCCTATCACTGGAGCTGATGGAGCTCCAGACACACAGACTGGCCTCACTGACTGACTGACTTACTGATGCTCTCAGGCTGTTTACACATAAATTGCAACCTTGAACATTTCAACACATCACTCAAAGAGTTTAATGAGACAATGCAAATGTTCATGTTGTTTAATTCAGATATCAAACAGAGTGGTCCACAGTCTGTGTGAGAGTAAAGCAGCTTGTAGTTCAGTAAATTCATGTGTTCTGCCTTCTGCACCCTCACCTAAAACAACACTCAGTGTTTCCTGTACAGAGAACATGTCTCACTGTTTCCTGCTATGTGCAACAACTTCACACCTTTTTCTTGACTAGGTATTGGGGGTTGGGGTGCAGCACAGGATGCACACTCAATGCATCCCATGATGAGTGTTTCTTCTTCACTCATTATGTGTTTATATACCTCTCTGCATTTAAGTTTTAGTTAGTATTATTAATCTCTCTTCCACAGCTCGTCTTCCCCCCCGCGCCCAAACTGATCTCTCAGATGGCCATCCCTCCCTGAGCCTGGTGCTGCTGGAGGTTTCTTCCTGTTATTTATTTCATTTTATACTTTCAAATAAAGAAACTGCTGTACAACATTAAAGGAAACAGCACTTTCAAGAATTTATAATAATCAAGCTGAGATGCAGCGGTGGTGGTCTATCACAAGGTCAGAGGTCAGCAGGAGAAGGTCGATACTGTGGGAACAGTTCATGCTGTGTTGTGTTCTCCTAATGTGATGTAGATGTGGTCCACACACATATGTGGCCACATTTATGATGTAATTATGTTTATATAATAACTACTAGTCAAAGGTTTCAGAAAACCGCAATTTTTGAGATTTCCATTGAAATTCAGTTCAGTTTAATTTCTAATCATAGTCTGAAAGAAAGCATAAAACAAACATAACAATAACAATAAACAATTTCAATCCATACATCATTCCTCTTCTACTTATCCAAATAAGGGCCTAGACCCTATCCCAGCTGCCATAGGGGAAAAGGTGGGGTACAGTTTGGACAGGTGACCAACCTGTCTCAGACACAACACAGAGACACAGAACCATTCTCAAATTCACAACTATCGACAATTTAGAATCACTAATTAACCTAGCCCCGCTAATGTTTTGGTGCATGTGCAATTATCCAGTTAAGTAAATCCCCAAAAGTTGATTCTGTTCATACAACTGATTCTGGATGCAGCATTTTAAAGCAGATAACTCGTAAGCTTAAGAGATAATGGAGTATAAAAATTTCAGATGATCATCATTAAGCCTGGATAAATAGTTTGCTGCTTTATAAGAAAGCCCTCCATAATACTTCTGTTATGATTCAATGCTGTGGTTTGTGATCACATGCTGCCTGTTTTCATGTGTGGCTCCTCCCATTGGGTGAGTGTCGGTGTGTTTTTTTAATCTTCTCCCTCCAGGCTGGGTGTGTAGGTGTCTCAGTGACTGGCAGATTCAAACAGGCTCCCGAGGTTGGGATTGGATGATTGATTGGACAGCAGACTCTTAACCTCGAGCTGCCAGCCACCTCGGCCCTCTCCTTGTCTCCTCTACCACCAACAAAATGCTAGCTGGTTGTTCATAGTGTTGAGCTTTTGTGTGAAAAACCTGAGCTGTAGTGTTTTTGTAATGTGTGAGCTGTCAGTAATTGAGATACATTTTGTGAGCTAAGAGCACCTCTGTAAATAATTGTTTAAACACTGCATGTAATTTTGCATTCACTGCATATTCACTGCTTCTTGCTCTTGCTCTTGACGAAGGCGGTCGCACTTTTTCTCCTTTCCTCCTCTCCTCCTCTCCCTTAGCTTCCCTGCTTAGCCTCTTGTGTCCTTGTCTAGTCTTGTGTTTTTTGTATTACTTTTCCCTGGAACATTCTCTCACAGTCTGTTCTCTAAAACCTAAAAGAGGAATTATGGATTGGATCAACTGGTCCCTGAATGCAATTGACACCCTTTTCTCAACGAGAAGTCTGGGCTCGGGTGAGCCTGAGTGCTGAAGATATCTACCTATTCGGAACCATGGTAACAGGGTTCTGGCTGATCGGAGAATTAAGAAAGCAGAACCGGCTGTTCAAACCTCCACAAGGCTGCCCGCTGGGATTGAAACAATGGGAAGAGGCGTGAGTTTCTCAAAATGGGCTCATTGAGTGCAGCATGGATAAGATCTTGGAGAAGCTTACGGCTGCTGTGAATACTCAGAATAAGACTTCTGAGTGCAAATTGGATTACATTTCGGAAGGGCTAGCTCGGAATAACATCTCTGAGCAAATTGGATGACATCTCGGGGAGGCTCACTGTCGTGAGTTCTCAGAATCGGCTCCTTGAGCACAAGAATGACAACATCACAGAACGCAGGTATGGCGAAGCTCGCGGCTCTCCAACGGGAGATTGAGAGACCAGTGTTGGACTGTAGAACTGCTTTGAAATTCATATGAGCTGTTCGCATTAAAGTAAAAAGCATCATCACTTCATGCGGATACCCCTTTGGCGCCAGCTGCGGTCTCGAGGCTGGAGCCGAAAAACAACACTGATAACGACTGTGTTTAGACTGTTCTTCCCATTCCATGCAAGGCCACCTGGGTTGGCTGGAAGACTGTTTACTTAGCCTAGCAGGGCGAAGGACACTGTCTCAGCTGAACTCTGGACACGCACACACATACATATACACTGATATGCACACACTCGTCCCCCCTCCCTTTCCAAACGCCTTCGACGCTTATTCCCTTCCGATGCTGACGGTGGATCATGGAGACCAGCGCATAGGCTGCAGGACCAGATGTACTGTCTACACTGGCTGTCTCTCACCCTTTACCCATCCCTGTTGCTTGTCATGTGTTTCTTTCGTGTATTAAGAGTTTTTTCATGTGCAGAGGTGTTTTTTTTCCGTTCTCAAACTGATCTCCCTGTTGGAGCTCAGTCTGGGGGGAGTTATTTTTTTCTCCTTATCTTTCCTCGTGTGGTGCATTTTCCATTGTTATACCTCTCTGACCTGTCTTCCCCATGTGATGTTTTTGTGTAATGTATGTATGGTCGGAGGGTAAGATGGCGCCGCCATTGCGTGCAATAGGTCGGCAGCCTTATGAAATTTCCCCTTGTGGGACTAATAAAGGTATATCAAATCAAATATCAAATCAAATATACTGAGCACTGCAGCAGGTTAAATAGGAGTGAGAAGCCCTTTTTTTGTTGAACCCTTCTTCTCATGTGTTTGGTTAGGAACTTAGGTTTGAAAACTGTCTTTTGTTTGCTTTTGTTTAAACAGGGAAGCTCAGGGACAATTGGAACTTTTTCTTTTGTTATGCCGGGCACGGCTCACGTCTGAAGCAAGTAAATTGCTGCTAGAACCTTCAGTTGCCTTTTTGGCGGTCTTTCTTGGGAGTGGTTGGAGTGGGGAGTCGCACGTACATGTTGGGTCCAAGTTACCCCTAGGTCGGGATGTAATACTTCATAATACTATTAGACTGTGTCTGTGAAGGTTCTCAGTCATCCAGGTCATCGTAGTCAAAGGAGCTTGCAAAGAAAAGCGTCTGGACTTCTTTAAGTTACTTGAAGACGTTTCACCTCTCATCCGAGAAGCTTCTTCAGTTCTAAGGTCAAATGGTGGAGAGTCCCAGATATAAACCTAGTGGGAGTGACCCCCCACAGAGGGACAAAAGGACCCCTGATGATCCTCTAATCGCCTGAGCCAAGGTGTGAAACTGGGTGTGGGTCCCAATCAGCCAGAGTTTCGGGTGAGCTCATTGTGAAACCTGGCCCCACCCTATCATGTGATTTCCTGAGATCAGATGGCCCAGGATGTGAGTGGGCGTTAAGGCGTCTGGGAAGGATCTCAAAACTGGATTATAGATGGCAGAGAGTTGGTGTCGTAAACCCCGCCTCTGTTCAAAGATGGTCGCTCACAGTGGACATAGATGCTTCTTTCACTCCTCTTTCAAACCATCTGTCCTCTCTGTCCAAAATGTGAACATTGGCATCCTCGAAAGAGTGACCTTTATCCTTAAGATGCAGATGGACTGCTGAGTCTTGTCCTGTGGAGGTGGCTCTTCTGTGTTGTGCCATGCGCTTGTGAAGTGGCTGTTTGGTCTCTCCAATGTAGAGGTCTGAGCATTCCTCGCTACACTGTACAGCATACACCACATTGTTAAGTCTGTGTTTTGGCGTTTTGTCTTTCGGGTGAACCAGTTTCTGTCTGAGCGTGTTGCTGGGTCTGAAATGCACCGGGATGTTGTGCTTGGAGAAAACTCTCCTGAGTTTCTCTGATACGCCGGCTACATAGGGGATGGCAATGTTGTTGCGTCTGTCCTTCTTATCCTCCCTCGCTGGTGTCTGATCTTCTTTTCTGTGCCTCTTTGCTGACTTTATAAATGCCCGATTAGGATAACCACATGTTTTAATAACTTCCTTTACATGTGTGTGTTCCTTCTTTTTTCCTTCAGGCTTAGAGGGAACATGTTCTGCCCGGTGGTGTAGGGTCCTAATTACTCCAAGTTTGTGTTCCAGAGGGTGATGGGAGTCAAAGAGGAGGTACTGGTCCGTGTGTGTGGGCTTCCGGTAAACTTCGATGTTGAGGTTGCCGTTCTCTTCAATGTGCACAGCGCAGTCCAGGAAAGGCAAACAGTTGTCCTTTGTGTCTTCCCTGGTGAACTTGATGTTTTTATCCACAGCGTTAATGTGCGCAGTGAGAGAGCCAAGTCCTCTACTTTTAGTTTTTATGCTAAGCTAACACCATTCTGGTTCAAGCTCAGGATATGAAGCTTCTTATCTTTCTCTCACAGGGCCAAATCATTTGCAGACATAAAAAAAATTTCCCTCAGTACGACCTCTTCACGCTCGAGTTGCCTCTCCAGGTCTCACTCCCCTCTCTATGCCCATGACCTCAGTACCATGCCACTCACAGCAGGCCATAGTTACTTTCCATATATTCCTGTGCTCAGTGCTATTATTCTAACACGTGATAGTTTAATAAACATTTTTAAACGTCCCTGCTGTCTCTGCCTTAGGTTTCTGCGTGTGAGCACAGTTCTGGCACCAGCCTTCAGCCATTGTGACAGGTTCAGTGCAGAGAGGAAACACCTGGGGAAGCACAGCTGAACTTAATACTGTCAGTCGTCTGTTCTGTGTGTAAGTATGAAAAACACAGACAGACAAAGGCTGACAAAGAAAAGGCAACAGTGGGAGCAAGAAAGACACAATTCGGGATCAAGGGAATAAACATAAAGATAAGACTATGTGTGGGGCATGGAACGGCGGGGAGGCAACACAACCTAAACCTAATGTCTAAGTCAGCTTTATTGTCAAAAAACCATATGTACAGTCATACACAGGAATTTGAAATTGCAATGCTCCCATGGCCCTCAGTGTACACTAAAACAACATAAAATCAGTGAAAATGCAATGGTGGTGGTCAGAGTTTTGTATGTTAGGGGGCGTGGGGGGTGTCAGAGGGAAAAGGTGGAAGCAGGTCTGGAGTTCGTGTGTGTGAGAGGAGGGAGAGACTTCAGCATCCTGACAGCCTAGTGGATGAAAGCTGTCTCTCAGTCTGCTGGTTGTGGCCTGGAGGCTCTTCAGTCTCCTTCCTCATGGCAGCAAACTGAAGAAGCTGTTGGACAGATGGGTGGAGTCACCTATAATCAGAGGGCTTTCCAGATGAGGCCGATGCAGTAGATGTCCTGGAGGGAGAGAAGAGAAGTACCCACTGTTACGCCCCTAGTCTACGCGTGTAGAGACGCGCATAAAGGTCGGAGGAGAGAGACAAGTACCTGCCCTGATTCCCAAGCCAAACATCCAAAACCAGTTGTGAGTAAAAAAAGGTAGATTGAAGGTAATGAAGCATAGCTCCAGGGTGAACCCAGGCCAAAATAATAAACAAAACCAACTAAGTCCCACCAGAGAAAAACTAACTAAACCCTAAGAAAGAAACAGAACAAACAAATGACAATACTAACCCTCGCTCCCTAACCCGGAAAACAGGAGAAAACTGTTCCAAAGAAAAAGGCGGCTCACCCCTTCCGCTTCAGCCTATGGGTGCCTAAGCACTAAGTTAATACACAAGGAGCGGCTCTCACAGAACACGCTCACACAAACACACAGCAAAAGTATAGGCTGGAAACCAGGGCCAGGGCCGGCTGTCAAACTGCTCGCTCGCTCGCTTCTCTCTCTCTCTCTCTCTCTCTCTCTCTCCGGCGGGAGCTGTCAGAGCGGCTTTTTGAAAGCGGTCGCGTGTTCCACGGTCCAATCAGCTGCTCACTACTCTTCATTAGGGGAGGGACCTGCAAAGAGTCTTAAGCACAGTAAAGAGACAGAACAAAACAGCCCACACAGTGTTCTTATGGCCACAGCCGTAACACCCACGATCCTCTCTGTTGCTCTCACTACCCGTTGTAACTTTTTTCCAGCAGGACCAGTGCAGGAGCCATACCACACGGTGATGCACCTGGTGAGGGTACTCTCAACAGCCAAAAAGTACTGACAGGAAACTGCATGCTTTTGCAGAGCATAGGAGCTGCAGGCAGAAAGTGAAACTAAGTAGAGTGTTAGATCGATACTTAAAGTGTGCGTCACGTCAAGAGGAAGTATATAAATAATCAGACTGGGTGATGCTGCTTCAGACTTCGGCTGGCGTGTCTGTGTGTCTGCTCAGTCTCCATATACCGGCATATGTAAAATTAAAGATCATTTTTTGAGTTAGACCACTTTGAGCCATGTCTTTCTTTGCCGTTAAAGAATACAAAAGAACTGAATTTAATACTACCCATATCACTCACGGGAAATGATGGTCTTACCAAAAATAAATTATTTATTCTCAATGATCCCAACTAATCCACCACAAGTTGGTTCAGATCTCTAGATTCATAACTTTCCAAATTCCTTTGGAAAAATAAAACCCCACGTATAAACTTAAAAACACTACAAAAGACCAACGATAAAGGAGGATTAGAACTACCTAACTTTCAGCACTACTTCTTAGCCAACAGGCTTCATTTTATCTCAGGATGGCTAAAACATACCCTCTTAGATGAACCTTGGCTAGATGCAGAACAAGCTCTTTGCAATAATCTAGAGATTTCAGACCTACCATTTATCAGCTCAAACATCCAACGACATGAATGCTTTAAAAGCATCAACATCAGCTCTTCTCTGACAGCATGGTGGGAGTTTCTAAAATTAGCGGAGTCTATCTGGAACAACCCTGACATATTACAAAACAATAATATGATAAACTTTCCAGATTGGAGTGGTAAAGGAATCAAATACTAAGAACATATATTAGAAGGAATAGAATTTATCCCATTTGACAGACTAGTTACACAATATGGGATCAACAAGAAAAGATTTTTAGAATATCAACAAATTAAATCCATAGTAAAAAAGAAATTTAAACCGGTCAAGTTGAACTACAAACACCACCAAGTGTGGTTCAATTTCTTACTCTTAAAACCCCCAAATTACTATCCAAAATATACAGAATGCTTTCTAAAACAGATGAATCAATATCACTTCCTATTGCAAAATGGGAAGTTAACTTAGACCTAAACTTCTGGTCTCAGATTTGCTTAAAAACCTTTCATCTAATTAGAAATCCCAGTCTTCAATTAATTCAATACAAAATACTACATAGAGTGCACTATACAGGTCATCGGATGTTCAAGATGGGCTTTACGTCTACCAACAACTGCTCACACTGCCAAACCAATACACCAGACAATTACATTCACGCTCTTTGGTTCTGTCCACCAGTGCAGAAGTTTTGGCGCGAGATATGTGAAGACTTATCGAAGTGTCTGAAATGTAACATTCCAACTTCCCCCTTAGTGTGTTTGTTGGGCAGCTTAGATAATGTCACTACAGAAAAGAATATAGTCCATATGGTTTTCACTGCCCTATGCATAGCCAAGAAAACAGTCCTCATGAACTGGAAAAATAAAAACAATCTTAATTCTAACCAATATAGAAATTATCTATTAGATTACATTAGTCTTGATACAGCCTCTGCCACCACATCAGATCAATTGCTCTGGGCTCCTTTGATCAGCTCCATCACCTAGTGGGGGTGGGGGATCATAGTTTGGTCCCGCCTTCACTGTTGTGATTGGTGTGGGGGTAGGGACAGGCTTAGGGTGTCGGGGGGTTCCCCAGGAGCATCTTCCTTGGAGGGCTCAACCCGGGGTAGCGGTCATGGCCTATTAAGGGCTCTGTTGGCTCTTAGGTGACTGTTTCCTCGTGGCTGCGTGCAGCGGGGCTAGGGGAGGGTCTCTGCTGACGGACGTGTGTTACTGACCTGGTAGCCTGGCTGCCCCGGGGTGGGTCCAGGACGGGCGTGGGGTTGTGGGGGTGCTCCGTCTCTGGGCTGGGGCCCTGGCTGGGCCTCGGGGGCTTGGGTCCTGGTTGGTGTGTTGCCGGGGTTGTGGGCGGGTGGGTGTATGGGCGCTCAGCCCTGGCGGAGGGTGCCGCCAGTGCATCGAGCCACCTGGGGGGCTCTTCGACTGGTGGGGGAGGTTGTTACATCTTGCAGAAGCTTTCCTCTCTTCAGGAACTCACTCTGCAGGAGGGGGAGATACAGGAGAGGTGGAGGAAGATCTCAGCCTGGGCGTCTATTGTCTCGTGTAGTCTGGAAGATGAGTGGATGACGGGGTGGGTGCAGTTTTCTCTGTGGTGGGGTCGGGTGGGCTGTCCCGGGCTCTGTGGGGCCGGGCGGCGCTGCTGTACTGCTGTACCCCTTTCCCTGGTGGGTTGCAGAGTATGGGGGTGCCTACTGGGGTCAGCGGGGGAGCTGGCCCCAGTAGGCACGTTCACTTGCCCCTCCCTTCCTTCCCTCCCCATCTCCAGCTGCCTCCTTCTTCCCGCTCCACCACAATCACCTACACATGCAGGGCCTTGGAGTAAAGGTGTGTCACCAGGGTGCAGGGGAGGCATCCCCCCCCTCCCCCCCTGTCCGATTCTGGCTGCCTCTGCCTCAATTTTATCTCACAACTTAGACATTCACATTACCCACACTCTCATAACACATACATATAGGATCTTGGGGGTGGGCACGCTACACGGACTCCAAATTACCATCAGGGTGTACACCTCACCCCTGGCGTCGTTGCCCACCTCTCAAATTTAAATACACGTAGACACTGAGGGCTAGCAGGAGGGACCATGCGCTTACCTGCTGCTCTCTGGCAGGTAGCTCCATGCCCTCCTGGGTTTTAATTGCACCTTAGAACACACATGCATCAACACTACATATGACCAGGCGGAGGGAGGTTTGGAGTCTTCTCTCACCCCCGTTCTCTGCGGCCTGCTGGAGCGGGGGGGGGGGGGGGGGGGTAGGAGGAGGAGTTGGCCGTCCGACTGGGGTCTGGAGTGTGGGGCCTCCCTGCTGCTGCGGAGTCGGGGCGGTCTGCCTCTCCCCACCTGGGTCTGGGTGCAGTTTCCCCCTCCAGGGGTAAGGGTACCTAGACCCGGGGCTTAGAGTGCGCTTGGTGAGTGTGATTATGTATACAGCGTCTCTTTATGTCTGTCTCCACGTCGGTTGAGTGTGAAGTGCATATGAGAGCCTGAGGGTGGGAATGGATGTTTGTATCTGTGTGTGCCTGTATGTCTGTGTCTATATGTCAGGTTGGGTATCAGACGCCACCTCTCTGGGGACATCTCAGGCCCTCCAAGGTTTGGAGGCGTATCTCCACCCACCACCACTTCCCCTGCCAATGGCAGACACCCTCAGACATCGGTGCGTTGGTGGGTCTTTGTGTCCGGGGATGGGCGCCCAGGTACACACCGGCTCACTCCTTGGTGGCTGCTTATCGGGGCCTGGAACCTGGGGCTCGCTCGGGCCATTTCGGAGGTGGGGTGCCCCCGGCCTCTCGGCCTGGGGCTCGGTCACTCAGGCACAGCTGGCTGCCAGCGGAGCTCACGGGCACGTCACTGCAACCCCCCTGGCTTATGCTCCGCGGCTGCGGAGTGACCCCTCATCTGGGACTCTCCTCAGCTCTTTCTTTCCTCATTCCCATCTGTGTATTTATAGTGTGTGTTCTCTCTTGTTCGTCGCTAGTCCGTCTGTGTTTCTTCCCTGCGTTTCCTCCCAGAGTCATGCGTTCAGTTTAGTTTTGTTAGTCATTCCCAGTTCAGGTCTTCTTTAGGATTTGTTTTGCTCGCCATGTTTCTGTTCCCAAGGGAGTGTAAATAAAGCTCGCTCACATCCAAGCCAGTGCCAGCGTCTGGGTCCTCTCTCACACTCACCACACGTCTGCCACCGCAGCCATGACAGGGTGGATATTTTGAAGATGTTTTGTTTTACACTTTTTGTTTACTACATAATTACATATGTATTCATTCATAGTTTTGATACCTTCAGTGAGAATCTGCAATGAAAGTACTGACAAAAATAAAGAAAAAAAAACATAAAACAAAAACCGGCACGGTGGTTAACACTGTTGCCTCACAGAAGAAGGTCCTGAGCTCAGTTCCACCATCAGGCCTTTCTTTGTGGAGTTTGCATGTTCTCCCCGTGTTTGCGTGGGTTCTCTCCAGGTATTCTGGCTTCCTCCCACAGACATGCACTTAGTGGGGATAGGTTAATTGGACAATCTAAATTGGCCATAGGTGTGAATGCGGGAATGAATGTTAGCCCTGCGACAGACTGCCGATCTGTCCATGATTTACCCTGCCTTTCGCCCTAAGACAGGTGGCATAGGCTGTTAGAGAATTGTGGATCAAGACGGTTGTCATTGTGCAAGATGATTAGATCTTTAGCAAGAATGCTCACCTCAGTTTTACACACACACACACACACACACACACACACACACACACACACACACACACAGGTTTACGTGTTAAATTCAACATAGGCTCCACCGCCCTCCGCGACCCTGAAAGTACATCAGGAAGTCTGGCCCCAACTGACCGTGTGCTTAGTGAATGCCTCAGACAGCAGGAACCCAAGAAAGAGGAGGAACCATCGTGGAAGGACAGGCCCCTGCACGGTATGTACCACCGGCAGATAGAGTAGGTGGCTGATATCCAGAAATCCTACCAGTAACTGGACAAAGCTGGAATGAAACACAGCACAGAGGCACTGATCATGGCACCACAGGAACAAGCTCTGAGCACTAAATCCATAGAGGCTGGGGTCTACCACACCAGGCAAGACCCCAGGTGCAGGCTGTGTAAATATGCCCCTGAGACAATCCAGCACATAACAGCAGGGTGGAAGATGCTAGCAGGCAGGGCATACATGGAATGCCATAACCAAGTGGCCGGCATAGTGTACAGGAACATCTGTGCCGAGTATAACCTGGAAGTCCCGAGGTCAAAATGGGAGATGCCCCTAGTGTGGTGGACCGAGCTAAGCTCCTGTGGGACTTCCAGATAACAGACGGACAAAACCAACCGGACAGGGTTGGTTAGCAATCATTGTCAGGGTGAATTTTTTGTTAATACTGTATAAGGGGACAGACTGAACAGGACAACGGCCCTTTAATGCAATAAATGATTGTCATGTTGTTAGCGTTCTGCATTTAAAACCACAGCAGCTACTTCCTGCTGCTGATTACATTTGACATGTATTCTCACACTAAAGAGACTACTCACCACAGAGTGCACTGGTTTGGCCAGTAGCAGTCTTCATGTTGTGAGAAAGTGTTCATTTTGTGCTTTGTGGTGAAATGTGTGAGTGTGCACTGAAAAAAAGAGGGCAGCTTTGTGGTCGTCAGTGTTTCCTTTTCACCCAGTTCTTTATTTCACAGCAGAGGTGTTAACAGGTTGGAGGAAAAAACTGTCAAAGCCTCCTGCTATTAACAAATACAGTGGGGCAAAAAAGTATTTAGTCAGCCACCGATTGTGCAAGTTCCCCCACCTAAAATGATGACAGAGGTCAGTAATTTGCACCAGAGGTACACTTCAACTGTGAGAGACAGAATGTGAAAAAAAAATCCATGAATCCACATGGTAGGATTTGTAAAGAATTTATTCGTAAATCAGGGTGGAAAATAAGTATTTGGTCAATAACAAAAATACAACTCAATACTTTGTAACATAACCTTTGTTGGCAATAACAGAGGTCAAACGTTTACTATAGGTCTTTACCAGGTTTGCACACACAGTAGCTGGTATTTTGGCCCATTCCTCCATGCAGATCTTCTCGAGAGCAGTGATGTTTTGGGGCTGTCGCCGAGCAACACGGACTTTCAACTCCCGCCACAGATTTTCTATGGGGTTGAGGTCTGGAGACTGGCTAGGCCACTCCAGGACTTTCAAATGCTTCTTACGGAGCCACTCCTTTGTTGCCCGGGCGGTGTGTTTTGGATCATTGTCATGTTGGAAGACCCAGCCTCGTTTCATCTTCAAAGCTCTCACTGATGGAAGGAGGTTTTGGCTCAAAATCTCACGATACATGGCCCCATTCATTCTGTCCTTAACACGGATCAGTCGTCCTGTCCCCTTGGCAGAAAAACAGCCCCATAGCATGATGTTTCCACCCCCATGCTTCACAGTAGGTATGGTGTTCTTGGGTTGCAACTCAGTATTCTTCGTCCTCCAAACACGACGAGTTGAGTTTATACCAAAAAGTTCTACTTTGGTTTCATCTGACCACATGACATTCTCCCAATCCTCTGCTGTATCATCCATGTGCTCTCTGGCAAACTTCAGACGGGCCTGGACATGCACTGGCTTCAGCAGCGGAACACGTCTGGCACTGCGGGATTTGATTCCCTGCCGTTGTAGTGTGTTACTGATGGTGACCTTTGTTACTTTGGTCCCAGCTCTCTGCAGGTCATTCACCAGGTCCCCCCGTGTGCTTCTGGGATCTTTGCTCACCGTTCTCATGATCATTTTGACCCCACGGGATGAGATCTTGCGTGGAGCCCCAGATCGTGGGAGATTATCAGTGGTCTTGTATGTCTTCCATTTTCTGATGATTGCTCCCACAGTTGGTTTTTTCACACCAAGCTGCTTGCCTATTGTAGATTCACTCTTCCCAGTCTGGTGCAGGTCTACAATACTTTTCCTGGTGTCCTTCGAAAGCTCTTTGGTCTTGGCCATGGCGGAGTTTGGAGTCTGACTGTTTGAGGCTGTGGACAGGTGTCTTTTATACAGATGATGAGTTCAAACAGGTGCCATTCATACAGGTAACGAGTGGGGGACAGAAAAGCGTCTTACAGAAGACGTTACAGGTCTGTGAGAGCCAGAGATTTTCCATGTTTGAGGTGACCAAATACTTATTTGCCACCCTAATTTACGAATAAATTCTTTACAAATCCTACCATGTGGATTCATGGATTTTTATTTTAACCTTCTGTCTCTCACAGTTGAAGTGTACCTCTGGTGCAAATTACTGACCTCTGTCATCATTTTAAGTGGGGGAACTTGCACAATCGGTGGCTGACTAAATACTTTTTTGCCCCACTGTATGACTTCATGTCACCTTAAACAGAAAAACATTTTGCCAGAGAGCTACTGTAATACTCTTACAGTACTGTAGTTAGGGTAGCTTTGGTAATTAATGTGTTTTATTGTGCAGAGTGTGATCCAGCTGTAATCTACTCAGCAGTGAAAACTGAAGACATCAGTTATGGAAAACAGCCATCAGAACAAAGAGGACCCGAGGTACAGCTGGTCTTTACTTTAGATCGACCAAAGCAGTCGTCACCTCGACCTGCTTTGTTGTGGTGTTTGTGTCATATACTAATAACATCACAGTGCGCTTCCTATAACAACCCCACAGACATTTGGTTGCATTACTTGTAATGGAAAATGAGGCAAGCTGAGTTGTACCACCTGAAGTCACAGCAAGCTGATATGAGTAGGCAATAATGGAAAAGGGTGTAACACAATGACTACACGTGAGCTCTTCAACAGTCTTTTGAGGTCAGATTTTTGAATCACCTTGGATTGATCTTTGATTGAGTAGGTACTAAAGGTAAAGGGGCTTTGGTGATAGTTACAAAGTGTGCATCGGTTTGAATGCACTCACTGTCTTCCCCCAAGATTTAATGCAGAACAGGTTTTAATGCAACAGCTGACATGTGAAGACATGAAACCTTGTTGTAGCTGCAGGTGTGAACACACTGATCCCAGATCAGCTCTGCTGTATTTGTAACATGAACATTTCTGCTGCAAAGCTTCAAATGTTCAGCATGTTTCTCTGTTTCCAGTCTATAGATCCAGTCACACTTTCTACCTTCACCTGTGCAGTAAAGACTGAGAGCAGAGCTGAAAGCAAGCGTCCAATCAGTGAGCAGCATCAACACCTGAGCTTCATTCAGACTCTGTTATTGAAGATGTTGTTGGTACAAAGTTCATCTGCTGCTCACATGAATCCATGAAAGATTTATTTCACTGAATGTTTCTTCAAAGCTCATTTCAACCTGTTGAAGTCATGAATGAAAGTGCAGACTGAGAGTGGATCACATGATGTTTGAGGTGTGTCATGTGACATGTTCAGTATTGTCACACATGTCTAGATTGTCCCTGATATCATAGCTGCTCAAACACTGATGATTATATTTGAAGAATTATTCCTGATGGCAGCAAAGTTTGAATGGAGCTCTCTGTCTGTGCTGATTTGTCGCCCTCTGGAGGTCAAAGCACAAACTGCATGATGTCACTGTAACCACCACAGAGACAGGAAGTGTTTTTATGACTGAAACACTGAAATGATGCTAACGGCTGTCGTTAGGCTCACTGACAGCAGTGCTGATGTGTTCATGTCAAACACTGGCTCAGGTCAGACTCCTTCATCCTTCTCCAGCGTGAGGCCGCCCTCAGACCCACAGGAGCTCTGACCTTTGACCTCCTGACCCTAACCATTTTAGTCTTGTTGCATCTTTAAATGCAAATCCATCCAAACTGTAGCCGAGCAAAAGAAGCTGGAAGTTGTTCTATGAATGATGTTGTTGAAGGAGCTTGGAAAGAAAAGCGTCTGGACTTCTTTAAGTTGCTTGAAGAGGGACATGGACGTCTTAACGCCCACTCACATCCTGGGACATTTGATCACAGGAAATCACATGATAGCGTGGGGCTAGATCTCACAATGGGTTCACCCAAAACCTTGGCTGATTGAGACCCACACCCGTTTTCACGGAGGAGGAGGAGTTTCACATCCTGAACATGTGACAGCCTGGTTTAAAGGGACCAAAAGTAACTGGACACCTGATTCAGTTCAGGTTTATTCATCCACTCCAAACCACAGCAGCAGTCACCTCCAGGGAACCAGCTGATCCATGTAACTGGGGACAGACCACAGCCCAGAGCACTGGTTCATGATGTGTTTGTGGACTGTAGGTTGTTTGGATAGAGATGAGATGTACTCAGCAGTCTGTCTCTAATGTTTAATGAAATGTTCTGAAGATGATAATAACTTGTGATTTTCTTTTGAATGAATCTTTAATCGTGTTGTAGGGCCTCTGACTCTCATGAAGATTTTCACATCAATGTGCTTTTCACAAAGATATTAACAATGAAAATGACGTGCAGCCCTGAACTACTCATGCGTTAACTCAGCGGTTCCCAACCCCCGGGTCACGGACCGGTCCGTGAGTCGTTTGGTACCGGGCCGTGAGAGTCGAGGCTCGGTGTGAAATTGATGGTTGATAGGTTTGTAGCATAAACCTGTTCGCTGGATCGTTCAATCCAGCTACACAGCAAAGCAAGACACGAGTAGTTCTTTATGTTTCTCGTGCACGGGAGAGAACTGGACCAATGCCGTTCCTTCGCTTGACCACAGTCGCTCTCGTCCGTTCCCTCGTAACACTGTTCTTTTATTGAGGTTACACGAATATACATAGGTTCATTAACATACACGTGAACAAAGGTACCAGTCTGTATGTTATGTAGGTGTGTGTGTGTGTGTGTGTGTGTGTGTGTGTGTGTGTGTGTGTGTGTGTGTGTGTGTGTGTGTGTGTGTGTGTGGAGTCAGAGTGTGACCCCATAAACGACTTCCCTAAACCTCTGTTATTGAAGATGTTGTTGTGTGAATGAAATGATGTAAATATCCAAACATGGAGGATGATTTTCTACCACGACGCACATTTTTTCATTCAAATGGAGGCTTGAGGCGGCGAGCGGCAGACCGGAAACAAGCAGAATCCTGTATACAACTCACACCGCCATCACACATCAGCAGCATCGGGTTTCCTGTCTGACAGCAGTGTAGTAGCTGAGGAAGGCCGAGGTTCACATTCAGCCGGCGCTCCTCTATGAGAGTCCCCAGTTCAAGAGCTGCTGGGAGCACGGTTTGATACCAGGCTGTTCTACAGCAGGACCACCTCCAGGAGACTAGTGAGCCACTGTGGTGGTTACAGTGACATCATGCAGTTTGTGCTTTGACCTCCAGAGGGCGACAAATCAGCACAGACAGAGAGCTCCATTCAAACTTTGCTGCCATCAGGAATAATTCTTCAAATATAATCATCAGTGTTTGAGCAGTTATGATATCAGGGACAATCTAGACATGTGTGACAATACTGAACATGTCACATGACACACCTCAAACATCATGTGATCCACTCTCAGTCTGCACTTTCAGTCATGACTTCAACAGGTTGAAATGAGCTTTGAAGAAACATCAGTGAAATAAATCTTTCATGGATTCATGTGAGCAGCAGATGAACTTTGTACCAACAACATCTTCAATAACAGAGTCTGAATGAAGCTCAGGTGTTGATGCTGCTCACTGATTGGACGCTTGCTTTCAGCTCTGCTCTCAGTCTTTACTGCACAGGTGAAGGTAGAAAGTGTGACTGGATCTATAGACTGGAAACAGAGAAACATGCTGAACATTTGAAGCTTTGCAGCAGAAATGTTCATGTTACAAATACAGCAGAGCTGATCTGGGATCAGTGTGTTCACACCTGCAGCTACAACAAGGTTTCATGTCTCCACACGTCAGCATGTGAACTTTACTCTGACTCAGTCTGAGCAGTCAGATGGCATATTTTTAAAGTTAACACATCAGCACACACAGAGCTGAGCCCCTCCCACCTGTGCTGAGTTTCAGGTGGAGCCCCGCCTCCTTCCAGGAAGCAGCTCACCTGTGTGTCCGTGTTTAGTGTCCAGGTGTGGAGTGGAGCTTGTTGTTGGTGTGAAGAAACTGTAAGTTTGCTTTGTTTCCTCCTTTAACAGTTTGTCTTTAGGAACTTTACTGTTTGTTCAGCTCGTGTTTGATTTCTTCACACAACAAACTGTGTGTGTTTGTATTTCCGGTCTCTCCATTAAAGTCAGTGTGTAATGTTTCCTGGCTAACATCAGCTGTGTGCAGCTTAGTTCAGCACAAATCTGCCGCTCCATAGTTCACGGTAACGGACTCACAGCTGGACCAACGAGGCCGAGTGTGTCCGCCACTCTGAGCTACGTTCGTGTTTGTGTACTTGTAGTTTGTACTTTGAGTTCACTCAGAGCCCACAGAGGACGCAGCGTACGTGATGACGTCACAGCCCTTTACCTCCTTTACTGTCACTGTGATTAATATTTACACACGAGACACCTGCAGAGCTCTGACGCTAAGCTAGCACACAGCATGCTAACGCTAAGCTAACGCTAAGCTAACGCTAAGCTAACACTAAGCTAAAGCTAAGCTAACACTAAGCTAGCACTAAGCTAACACTAAGAGTTCTTACAGACACGAGTTAAAAAGCTGCTTTTAGTGTGTGATCAGAGTCCAGGACTGAGAGCAGCAGCAGAGCTGATGGATGATGAATTACTGGATGGAAGAAGCTTCTCATTAGCAGTGAATCAGTGTGTGTGCAGTTCTCTGCAAACTCAGCAGCAAGAATTAGTGTGAAGCTTTAACTCTGCTGATCCTCTTTGAATCCTGGATCAGCTGAAATGTTTAAAATGTTGTTCACACGTGTTGGACTGACTGAAGCTTCCAGTCACAGTGAATCAGTGTGTGTCAGTGAATGCATCGTGTGTGCTTCAGGCTCCATCTAGTGGACTGATAGCAGAGCAGCTGATGGCAGCTTCCTCTGCCTCACACTGCTGTCTGACTGCATCCAGCTGACACTGAGATGAAGCAGGAAAGAAGCAGCTGATATTTGGACAGCACACATGATGAAAGGAGGATTTCAGTTGATGTGCACATGAATGATTTGTGTTTCCTCTGCAGGTAGAAAGTGTGTGTGAGCTGATGTGAATTGAGCAGCATGGATCAGTGTGAGGACAGAGAGGAGGGAGTCCCTCCCTCTAAAAGCACTCTGTGTGGGGAACATGAGAGCCAGACCAAAGCTCAGAGGTGAGATGACCATCTCTAACTGTCCATGGCTCTTCTCCATGTCACAGCTCAGCACTCACATCACTGCTCCATCATTATTCACAGGAACCAGCCTGGACCTCCACCCAGCTCTGTGTCCTTACAGAGTGACGGGTCTAAAGATCACCCCATTGATTTTAAAGTCCAGCCTGTGTCTGCTGCAGAGAGGTGAGCTGTTAGCAACATGAACTCTTTGATTAAACTGCTTGATGTTGTTGGATATAAACTACAAACACGTCGTTCCCTCAGTCCCATTTAAACTGTCTTTTAAAACAAGCCTTTGGTTTCTAAACAACTGAAAACCCACTTCAGCAAACAGGAAGTGATCAGAGCGTCCGTCCACTTCCTGTCAGGCCCTGCAAACATTTCATATTGAAGAAAAGTCGTTGATATCTCACATTTTTACTCCACCACATTCAACCATTTTGACATTTTACAGCATGAAACTCTTGTCACATGACTCCTGTTATGTTATAGAGTCATGTGACCACCAGGGAGGGATTTGTATGGATGAAACACATTCAAATCAATCTGATTCATCAATGGAAACATTTTTGGTGTAAATGCAGCAACACTGAAAACGCTGAAGATAAAAACACAACAGATGAAATATGAACAAATCGAGGCTTTGAATACACGTGTGTGTGTTTGAGACACAGAGATAAATGGATTGTGTGTCTGTCCTATTGCTGCATGAGGGTTTTATTGTAGATTTTGTGCGTGTACACTTTTGACCACGAAGGTGTTGAAAGGGCGTAAAACAGTTGGAGGCACCAGAGTGAACACTAGTGCTGTCAGTAGATTAAAACATGAGTAATTAATGACACAATCTTCTGTCATTAATCCTGATTAATCACAATTACTTGATCAATAGCTGCAGTTACATTTTTCCAACTTTATATTTAAGCCTGTAACAGACGTTTACACCATATAATGAAGTCAATGCAGAATAAACACAAAGAATGTTAAACGCTTCAATTCAAAGAGACTTTGAATAGTTTTCAGTCTTTAACTCAGCTTCTCTGCTGTAAATACAACTTTGTAACAAACATATATACTAAAAGCTAAGTGTGCACTAATATATAATCATATATAATCTATATTACTGCTGTTAATGAAAATGTTTAATCAGACTCATCACAGGGTTACTGTGGATTCATTTGGATTAATCACCATTAAACATCATTTTTAATGTAAACGAATCAAATTTCATTTCATGAGCAAACAGACTCGAGAGAAAAGGGCAAATTTACACACTTAACATGTTTATTGAACATGTAAACATTGATTAACCTCCTGAATGAGCCGACCCCCCCAGGGACAGTCCTGCATGCTAATGATGGGCTCTGCTCTGTACCTGCAGGATTCTGTCAGCCACAAACTCCTCAGCTGATCCTGAATCTGAGCCCATCTGTCAAACAATCATTTTCTTCACAGGTCTGTGGAGGTGGCACTGATCCTGCAGCAGTCTAACACTCTCTGTCACTCTTCTTCAAGTCTTTGACACGAGGAACCAAAACTATGTTATTAACAACACTAACAGGTCTGCAGTTTGTCCACTTGGCAGTTGTGTCATCAGTGCTTTGCATCGTTGTGATATTTTAAGCTGGAAGTGCTTCGGTGAAAAGAAAATTCCTTCTGTCACGATGTGCAGAATCCTTCATGTTGGTCGTTGTTATTTTTTTGAAACATTTCAGGGATTTTGAGTCGTTCTGCTCTCCAGATGTGTCGTGTTAAAGGTTTTTATCATGTTAATCATGATAACAGATGAACCCCTAACCCTACATGTTAATTTTGACAGCACTGGTAAATCCTTTTTAATGTTCTTCTGTCAGATCATTGATTAGACTCGACTCCAAATACGAGACTCAGAAAACTCAAATGAAAACTCAAATCAAAGCAATGAGAAAAGGACTTCTTGTGTTAGAATGAAAACATATGGAAGTGGTCAGGTTTCAAACACTCGATGAATCTACTGCACAGTTACATTCAGGGACCTTTGGCCTCCTGAGAGCATTAGTTGATGGTTCATCACAGTTTTCTCAAAGTTTCCTCTGAGCTTCTGCAGCATCATCACTTCCATCACTGATGAAAGAAAGTTCATAGAAAACAGAAAATATATCTTCAGAATCTGAGAGTCTAAAACTTGACAGACTTGATTCAGATGAAGTTATTTGAGCAGAAACTCCTGGATCTTTATCCTGTGTTGATCTAATCCTTCATGGTTCCTCCACAGAGTGGAGCAGCAGAGCTCAGAGGTTCCCAGTGGTCAGTCTGCCCAGCAGCATCAAACACAGCTGGACTCCATATTTATGGTCTGTACATGTACAACAACTACTTTAATATTAATAATAATGCATTTATTTATAGGTCCCTTTCAGAACACCAAGGACTCTGTGGACTAAATGACCAAAAGAAAACAAACTTTGAAATCAGACGGTGCAAATGTGATCACAGGGAAACGTTTTAAACATCGAGGCTTTAAACAGAAACCAAAGTGAAACAGTTTGTAGTCGAGATCAGTGGGAATGAAGCTGAATAACTGTTTCTTCAAAAACTTTGAGCAATAAATGACAAATATGATGGAAATTAGCAGCATTAGCACTTACTAATGATGTTAATCGACACTCGGCTGTATTGAGACGACCACATTAGGTGGTCCTCAACTGTAATGGAAACCAGTGGATCCAGTCCAGTCGTGGCGACCTGTGGTGAGTCGATCTGAGCAGCTACTAATGGAAACAGGGCCATAGATGTGTTTGTGCTTAATAACAGTGAATCACATGAGTTTTACATTACAGTTAAAATCTCATGTTGTTTGTTAAAGTGTGCAGTTCAGGGTGTGTTACTAAAACACTTTCCAAAGACCCAGCCCCCATAAAAAGCAGCCAATCAGCTTCTAAGAGTTACACACCCACACATATCTATCAGGTTAACTCTGGTCTAACACACTTGGATTTAGCTTGAAGAATGTTCCTGTACGAGGACTGAAAATGATTTAAGAAGCAGCTAATGTCCAAAGAACAACTTTGACACACCTTCATAAAACCTGCAGAGCAAAGGAAAACCAGCTGAAAGTCTGGCTGCTCTTATGAAAAGTACAGAGAAATTATGGGTCGCTCAACACTTGTGCACAATATAAGAGTTTAAATAAATCTAAAGAATAACTCAAAATCCTACAATCATACTGATAAAGTCATCTACAGCTAACTATCCAAGTGGATTTGTTTAAGACAGCTCCATCTGCTGGTGGCCCTCTGCAGGTGCATGAAAGGGGCGTGTTTATAGTGAAAGTAGTAGAGAAAGTAAACCCCACGGGAAGGAGGAGGACTCTCAGCAGCTTCCAGCTCATATTCAGACATTTGACTTCTCACTGAAAGCAGCAAGTTTGAGTGTCTGTACCTTAGTTAGAAGAGATAACATGTCAGTAGTAATTAGAGTTGATTGAGCAGTGCTGTCCTTGTAATGTAGTTTATGATTTTTATACATCTTTTTATGGACAAGTCCAGTTTTTCTGTAGAGCCTCTCAAGTTGGTGACAGCAGCAGTGGAAGTTCACATGTAAACCAGAGCAGCAAATCAGGTCCAAATGTGTTGTTCACAGTGAGTGGGATCATCATTGGCTGCTATGTTAACCTCCTGCAGCAGGATGTCTTTGGTCAGAGAATGGATAGATCACTAAGTCATTGTTGAGTTTAGGGAGACAGTAGACAGTTGGAGGAGGTTCAGCCAGTTGACACACAGTAGATAAAGATAACTGAAGGCAGGAGCAGACACCTGTATGACTTTCCACCTCTCACATAGATTATTGTCCCTGGGCAGCGCCACAGGGCTGGTAGATGTAAACAAAGCTGGAGGAGAGGATTTATTCATCTGAGAAAAGTCACAGAGTTGTGTCTTGATGCTCAATCATCCAGGTACGTAAATCCCAAAAAGCTTGATTCTGTTCATCTGGATGTTTTCAGTGGGAGAAACGTTTCATCATCATCAGGTGACTTCTTCAGTCTCAGCTGACTGCAGGTTTCAATCTCATAAACAGGACATTTGTATGACTGAAACCAGCCCACTGAAGGAACAATGGGCTGGGAGGTCAGTTCATTGATCATTGGTACGCATATTGTCAGGACCATTGATCAATGGTTGTTGATCAATGGTCATGAGTCCAGTTCACAGAGAGCTGGGGAATGGCTGCAATCACAGCATGTAAGATGGTGACAAATGTACCCTTAGGCCCCTCCTCCATTCAGAGATGGTCTTTCCTTTTCACATAAATGGCCTCCTTGACTCCGCCCTCAAACCAGCGTTCACATTTACTCAGGACCTTCTTGATGTGAAGTTCTTCTGCTTCGCTGGCTGCTGTGTCTGTGGGGATGGTGTTTGTTCTGTGTTGTAGTGTCCTGATGACGCCCAGTTTGTGCCCCAGTGGATGATGAGAGTCAAACCTTAAATACTGATCTGTATGCGTAAACAGAGTGAACCTTTAAGACCAGTTGTCTGTACGATCAACTCAGTCACCTGAAACATCTCCAAGTTTCTGGCTTTGATCATCAACCTGTTGGTAGTTCAGCTCTGAACACCAGTGAAATGTTTCTCCCACTGAAATCGCTGCATTCATATGAACAGAATCAACGTTTTGGGATCATGGAGTTGTGGACAAAGTCTCAGTTAATCAGATAAAGTCAAACCTATAATTGGTAAAGAGTTCGCGGATGATATGCCCCTTGATGGTAAAGAAGTGGATGTTGTGTGGACTAAAGTTCAGAGTGGTGGGTCATTCATAAATATTCTGTTCCAGCTGCTGGAGGACAACATCATCACTTTTGTGAAGAACGAGCTGAAGAAGATCCAGAAGGCTCTGAATCCAAATAAGCCCCAGTGCTTGGAGTTTCAGAGGGAGGATGATGAGCAGAGGAGAAACAGCAGAGAGGCATTTGTGAAGATCACAGTGGACTTCCTGAGGAGAATGAAGCAGGAGGAGCTGGCTGACCGTCTGCAGAGACGTAAGAGGATTTATCTAAAGATTTAAGCTGCTGGATAAATGAGAGACTTGTGACACCAGTGTGTTCAGTCATTTCTCAGTGGGTCAGAAATTGTCATCAGCATTTTGTAAAATATGATTGTTAAAGTTGTATTTTTATTATTATTATTCATAACTTCCAGCTGCTGTTTGTCATCGTAACCTTAAATCCACCCTGAAGAAGAAGTTCCAGTGTGTGTTTGAGGGCATCGCTAAAGCAGGAAACCCAACCCTCCTGAATCAGATCTACACAGAGCTCTACATCACAGAGGGAGGGACTGCAGAGGTCAATGATGAACATGAGGTCAGACAGATTGAAACAGCATCCAGGAAACCAGACAGACCAGAAACAACCATCAGACAAGAAGACATCTTTAAAGCCTCACCTGGAAGAGATGAACCAATCAGAACAGTGCTGACAAAGGGAGTGGCTGGCATTGGGAAAACAGTCTTAACACAGAAATACAGCCTGGACTGGGCTGAAGACAAAGCCAACCAGGACATCCAGTTCATATTTCCATTCACTTTCAGAGAGCTGAATGTGCTGAAAGAGGAAAAGTTCAGCTTGGTGGGACTTGTTCATCACTTCTTTACTGAAACCAAAGAAGCAGGAATCTGCAGCTTTGAAGACTTCCAGGTTGTGTTCATCTTTGATGGTCTGGATGAGTGTCGACTTCCTCTGGACTTCCACAAAACTACAATCCTAACTGACCCTAGAAAGTCCACCTCAGTGGATGTGCTGCTGATAAACCTCATCAGGGGGAAACTGCTTCCCTCTGCTCGCCTCTGGATAACCACACGACCTGCAGCAGCCAATCAGATCCCTCCTGACTGTGTTGGCATGGTGACAGAGGTCAGAGGGTTCACTGACCCACAGAAGGAGGAGTACTTCAGGAAGAGATTCAGAGATGAGGAGCAGGCCAGCAGGATCATCTCCCACATCAAGACATCACGAAGCCTCCACATCATGTGCCACATCCCAGTCTTCTGCTGGATCACTGCTACAGTTCTGGAGGATGTGCTGGAAACCAGAGAGGGAGGACAGCTGCCCAACACCCTGACTGAGATGTACATCCACTTCCTGGTGGTTCAGGCCAAAGTGAAGAAGGTCAAGTATGATGGAGGAGCTGAGACAGATCCACACTGGAGTCCAGAGAGCAGGAAGATGATGGAGTCTCTGGGAAAACTGGCTTTTGATCAGCTGCAGAAAGGAAACCTGATCTTCTATGAATCAGACCTGACAGAGTGTGGCATCGATATCAGAGCAGCCTCAGTGTACTCAGGAGTGTTCACACAGATCTTTAAAGAGGAGAGAGGACTGTACCAGGACAAGGTGTTCTGCTTCATCCATCTGAGTGTTCAGGAGTTTCTGGCTGCTCTTCATGTCCATCTGACCTTCATCAACTCTGGACTCAATCTGCTGGAACAACAACAAACAACCTCCCAGAAGTCTGAAACAGGAGAATCTGCAGAGACACACTTCTACCAGAGTGCTGTGGACAAGGCCTTACAGAGTCCAAATGGACACCTGGACTTGTTCCTCCGCTTCCTCCTGGGTCTTTCCCTGCAGACCAATCAGACTCTCCTACGAGCCCTGATGACACAGACAGGAAGTAGCTCACAGACCAATCAGGAAACAGTCCAGTACATCAAGGAGAAGCTCAGTGAGAATCTGTCTGCAGAGAAAAGCATCAATCTGATCCACTGTCTGAATGAACTGAATGATCGTTCTCTAGTGGAGGAGATCCAACAATACAGGACTTCAGGAAGTCTCTCCACAGGTAAACTGTCTCCTGCTCAGTGCTCAGCTCTGACCTTCATCTTACTGTCATCAGAAGAAGATCTGGATGAGTTTGACTTCAAGAAATACTCTGCTTCAGAGGAGGCTCTTCTGAGAATGCTGCCAGTGGTCAAAGCCTCCAACAAAGCTCTGTGAGTAAACATGTTGTCATCGCTTCATTGTTAAAATCATGGGAAATAAATCAGAAATGCTGAGTTCAAAGAGCACTGTAACATTTTTTTAAAATAGTAAATTAAATGATCATCAGTCACTCGGTAAATATATGGTAGTTTTAATGTTTCACTCCAGCATTTCTAAAACACACTTTGTTCTGTAACTCTTATCAAAGGACAATCCAGACCCAGCCTATAAGAACATGAGCTCTGATGCTTCAGCCCCTCTGACAGGTTTATTATCCTCAGCTTGTTCATTTGTCTCCAACTCCAGGAGTTTGGTTGTTTTATTCTAAAGCACAAACTTCACCTGCCAGACTTCACCTACATCTTTTTCTGATGTTCATAATTTAAGTTCAAGTTTGTATCTCACTTTCAGTGCACACCCTCCCTTTTTAAATATAAATCTCTGCTGTGCTGTCATGTTTTCATCCTGTATGGAGGGAGAAACTCGGTCTTCATTACTGAAATTGCCTCTAAGGTCGTGTTTCTTGTCAGTAACCATATGTAACTGTAAGGCTTCCATAACCAGTGTTATCACAGAATTACAGTGGGTTCACTCTGGGTCCTCTACAGTTTCTTCCCACTGTCCACAGACATGCAGTTAGGTTACCTGGTGATCTAAACTTCATGCAGGTGTGAGTGAGAGTGGTTGTCTGTCCCTCTGTGGGCTTAGTGGAAGAGACTGGATGGATCTCTGCTTTGTCTTTGATATATGCTGACAGCAAACATTCTCCATGAAGTCTGCATTTCAGCTCATCTCCTTTATACACACCTTTAACAGGAAGAGTTTTATACAGCTAGTGTTTAAAATCAAGTGTTATTCACAATACACAGGTAATGAGCATGATTATTGAATTACTAAAATTTTCTAAAATAATTGTTTTAGTTAATATTGTATGACAGTGTACACAGAATTATTAGCTCAGTAGGCAGAGTGGTCGCCCCATGATCATAAGGTCAGGGGTCGAATCCACCGAATAGTTACCTTGTGGTACCCCTGAGCAAGGTTCCATCAAGGTACCAATCATGTGCACTGGACTGGTAGCACTCATAGTCTCATAGGTTTAAATAAATTTAAAAAAAAAAAGGGTTCAACATATAAACAAATTTAATTTGATCACATATATTGTTTGTTTTTTTTTGTTTTTGTTTTTTCCTTTCTCTCTCAGACTGAGCAGCTGTAACATCTCAGAGGAAGGCTGTGAAAATTTGTTGTCAGTGGTCAGCTCCCAGTCCTGTAGTCTGAGAGAGCTGGACCTGAGTACCAACAGCCTGAAGGCTTCAGCAGTAAAGCTTCTGTCTGCTGCAGTGGAGAGTCCACATGCCAAACTGAATGTTCTGAGGTCAGATCAATTTGTATTATGTTTAGTTCTGTTTGTTTGTGTTTGATGTTTGTTTTTGTTTATGTCTTTATCCAGTTATCCTTGTTTCATAGCATTTTTATTCATTTCCAAGTTAAAGTGAAGTTTTACTAACCTGCTCAGCACAAGACAATAAGCTATTGCACCCTGATTACACTTTAACAACAATCTTTATTCATGTTTTTATCTTCAGACTTAACATCTGTGAACTCTCAGAGGAAAACTGTGAAGCTCTGTCCTCAGTTCTCAGCTCGCAGTCCTCTAGTCTGACAGAGCTGGACCTGAGTATCAGAAAGCTGCAGGATTCAGGAGTGAAGCTTCTGTCTGCTGGACTACAACGTTTAAACTGTAAACTGAATACTCTGAGGTCAGATCAGAAAACATTTAGTTTTTAGAATTATTAATTAAAGTTCATACATATGATGTTGTATCTTAGTATGTTTATGTTTCCTTTAAAAATAGAAAGTCAACATTTAATGTTGTGAAATGTATTAACAAACTCTACATGAGTACTTGTTTTATAGATTGTCTTTTATTTTTCAGACTGAGTGGCTGTAACCTGTCAGAGAGAAGCTGTGAAGCTCTGTCCTCAGTCCTCAGCTCCCAGTCCTCCAGTCTGAGAGAGCTGGACCTGAGTAACTCTGACCTGCAGGATTCAGGAGTGAAGCTTCTGTCCGCTGGACTAAAGAGTTCACAGTGTGCAGTGGAAACTCTCAGGTCAGGATTCAAACTTTTCCACAGATGATCATTTGAAATGTGATTTATATTATTGTATAAACAGGTAACTTTTACAGCTGTCAAGTGAACTTTTATTTACATTTGAGTGGATAATTGGACTCTGAATTACTAAAAGTTGTTATAGTCATGTCTCTGTTTATTTAAAAAAATACTTCATGTACTGCCTAATTTAAAGATTTAGGCTCCTTTGGGCCCATAATATATATATTTGATTTCTTTGTGAATGAAATTAGGAGGATATTGGCGACTGCTGATTGGCTCGCTGTTTGTTTTTTATTCACAGTACTTAATTTTAAAGGCTGATTTCTCAAAATGAGATGTTTATCTTTTCTTCTACAACACGTGGAGCCACCAAATCTTCTTGCTTGATTTATTCATTACAGTTTGATTTAAAGAATATTAGACTCGTAACATAATAAATATATTTATTTCACTTCTTCTTGAGAGAAAGAAAGGGATGACTGGGTGAGCTCCAGTGGTTCATCCCAGCAGAGAGAGCGGCACACTGGGCTGCAAATGATCACAGTAGTAATGGCCATAGTTTGATAAAACAGGCAGTCTTACCCTGTAGATAATACAGGGTTCTGGTGCCGATGTGGGGGAGGGGAGTCGCCCGGTACTAACTACATACTACTAACTACCTCATCCAGATGTCTTCCCTACTAAACCTGATAAGAAGTAACTGCAGTAGCCTTATAGGTCAAATCAGTTTCACCTGTTAAAGTTAGCTCCACTATTAATTAGGGGTGGGGGAAAAAATCGATACTGTGTAGTATCGTGATATTTTGTTTGCTAATAATGTATCGATACAGGGACAGCAGAAATCGATATTTTGTTACAAACAATTTTTTCTCTGAAGTCAACATGCTCTGGAGTCAGAGCATGTTGACTTCAGAGCATGTTGATCCTTTTTCTGAGCAACAATCCTGACATTCCTTCACTGTCCAAATGTGTTTAACTTTTTTTTTGGCAGCAATAAACATGACAGTTTACTTATTTTAATTTAAGACATGTTTAATTTTAATTAAGTTTGAAACTTTTTTATTTAATGTAAAATTATATATTTTTTTAAATTTACTTTCAAATTCTTCAGTTGCTGAAGGGGCTGCATAGTTTTCATAAATTGCATAGTTCAGAATAGCTATAATTGTACCAGATGGTTGCATTCAGTTAAGTTGGACTAGACTGTAATACAAACCGTTCAGTTTGTCAACAATAAAACTGACTGAAATGAGAGAAAGACTGAGTGTGAGACTTTGATATTAGATAAAATGAATATTGATAAAGTTTACCTTTATGTGCAGAATTTAAATATCGCAAAATATTTTAAAAAATCGCAATAATATCGTATCGTGCGTTAAGTATTGTGATAATATCGTATCGCGAGTTGTATGGTGATTCCCACCTCTACTATTAATGGTGTCACTTGTTATTTCTGGGATGAGTTTAGTAGCCTGAACAGCTGCTTAAAGGAAAGTAATTAAATAATAAAAATAACCTAAGTCCGGGGGAACCTGCAAGAGCTGTTTGCACAAAGAATAATGCTCAGACTTTGAGGTTTTATCGTTTTACACAAGGTTTAAAAATGAATGTCCACAATTGAATTGCAGAAATTGTTATTGAGCTAATACTGATGTAGTTGTTATCTTTGGTAAGGAGAGGTTGGAGGAAGGATGAGCACAGTCAGGCCTAAAGATGCTCTTAATAATAATAATGGATTGCATTTATATAGCGCTTTTCGAGACCCTCAAAGACCCTTTACAATCCCACTACAGGGAGTGCAGAATTATTAGGCAAGTTGTATTTTTGAGGAATAATTTTATTATTGAACAACAACCATGTTCTCAATGAACCCAAAAAACTCATTAATATCAAAGCTGAATGTTTTTGGAAGTAGTTTTTAGTTTGTTTTTAGTTTTAGCTATTTTAGGGGGATATCTGTGTGTGCAGGTGACTATTACTGTGCAGAATTATTAGGCAACTTAACAAAAAACAAATATATACCCATTTCATTTATTTATTTTTACCAGTGACACCAATATAACATCTCCACATTCACAAATATACATTTCTGACATTCAAAAACAAAACAAAAACAAATCAGCGACCAATATAGCCACCTTTCTTTGCAAGGACACTCAAAAGCCTGCCATCCATGGATTCTGTCAGTGTTTTGATCTGTTCACCATCAACATTGCGTGCAGCAGCAACCACAGCCTCCCAGACACTGTTCAGAGAGGTGTACTGTTTTCCCTCCTTGTAAATCTCACATTTGATGATGGACCACAGGTTCTCAATGGGGTTCAGATCAGGTGAACAAGGAGGCCATGTCATTAGTTTTTCTTCTTTTATACCCTTTCTTGCCAGCCACGCTGTGGAGTACTTGGACGCGTGTGATGGAGCATTGTCCTGCATGAAAATCATGTTTTTCTTGAAGGATGCAGACTTCTTCCTGTACCACTGCTTGAAGAAGGTGTCTTCCAGAAACTGGCAGTAGGACTGGGAGTTGAGCTTGACTCCATCCTCAACCCGAAAAGGCCCCACAAGCTCATCTTTGATGATACCAGCCCAAACCAGTACTCCACCTCCACCTTGCTGGCGTCTGAGTGGGACTGGAGCTCTCTGCCCTTTACCAATCCAGCCACGGGCCCATCCATCTGGCCCATCAAGACTCACTCTCATTTCATCAGTCCATAAAACCTTAGAAAAACCAGTCTTGAGATATTTCTTGGCCCAGTCTTGACGTTTCAGCTTGTGTGTCTTGTTCAGTGGTGGTCGTCTTTCAGCCTTTCTTACCTTGGCCATGTCTCTGAGTATTGCACACCTTGTGCTCTTGGGCACTCCAGTGATGTTGCAGCTCTGAAATATGGCCAAACTGGTGGCAAGTGGCATCTTGGCAGCTGCACGCTTGACTTTTCTCAGTTCATGGGCAGTTATTTTGTGCCTTGGTTTTTCCACACGCTTCTTGAGACCCTGTTGACTATTTTGAATGAAACGCTTGATTGTTCGATGATCACGCTTCAGAAGCTTTGCAATTTTGAGACTGCTGCATCCCTCTGCAAGATATCTCACTGTTTTTGACTTTTCTGAGCCTGTCAAGTCCTTCTTTTGACCCATTTTGCCAAAGGAAAGGACGTTACCTAATAATTATGCACACCTGATATAGGGTGTTGATGTCATTAGACCACACCCCTTCTCATTACAGAGATGCACATCACCTAATATGCTTAATTGGTAGTAGGCTTTCGAGCCTATACAGCTTGGAGTAAGACAACATGCATGAAGAGGATGATGTGGACAAAATACTCATTTGCCTAATAATTCTGCACTCCCTGTATTCATTCACTCTCACATTCACACACTGGTGGAGGTAAGCTACAGTTGTAGTGGTAGGTTAGGTTTTGCCCAAGGACAAAATGACCAAGACAGAGAGAGCTGGCTCATCAGACAGACAAGCTCATCTTGTAACCTACTGGTTCGCTGGTCAGCACACCAGCTGACTAGCGAACCGGCTAACTAGCACACCAGCTAACTAGCACACCGGCTAAATAGCAAATCAGCTAACTAGCAGACCAGCTAACGGCAGCTACAAGCTGAAGGACGATTAAATGTAGTGGAGATATCAGAGATGACACTGGTGTGTCCGATTCACTCTTTAGCACTCTGGTCACTCCGGTGTGTCAGCCAGAACACCACTGAAGGCCAAATGATCCCAGCATGTGGAATAAAGAGCTTAAGGTTTGGTTTGAGACACTTTATTCTTTCACTGATTGATTCTTGCGGCTGTGATCATGTGTGTGGTTTCTTACAAAAAGGAAGTACACAATACAAATACATGACAAATAAGATGAATAGATAAGTTACATATCCAGTTATATGTACGTACATCAGTATAGCTAATATAGCCATATATAAGGACAAAGATCACAGTACTATAATGCAGTAATGTTAAACACAAAGGTGTATATCTACATAAATCTGTCCTATCAGTGATCAGGGTACTGTAGTATACTTCCACTACATAAACTATAGAAACTAAACGACATTAGTGTGACTTTAAGTTACCATCAGTACAGACGAACTGATGGTAGTTGTACAAAATAAAGGCATTGCAATTATTGTGAAGGGCTTCCGGTTAAACTAAGATCAGCTGATTACCTCATAACAAATTGTTTGCTATAGAACGCAGCTCCCACTCTTCATTAATATCATGTACTGTAACTCCCAAGTAACCATGGTTACCCAGCCACGCCCAGTAGTCTCCAGAGAGACCAACAGCTGGTGCACGTTGTAACGCCGTGGCTTTCATAGTCTCTCCTTTTTCTACAGCTCATGTGTTCTTCTTGTGATGGTGCGTCTTGAGGGAGGCTCATACATGCCGTCATTTGTTGATCCTAAGAACGTTCCTCAGACCGACTTCTTCAACAACACTAATCGGCCTGCAGTTTGTAGCTACTCACTTCACTGTGGTGTTTGTTAGCTTGTCTTTCTTTGGTTTTATCCTGACTCCTCCCACAAGCTGATCCTACGTAGTCTGCCCAAGCCTCCCACCTCTGTTTGTTTGGGTGGTTTGTTTGCTGCCATCAACAGCGTGTAATGCATTTAAATGATACTTCAGACATGAAGTACTGCGACAATAAAAAACTCAACTTTGCTTAAAAATAACTTTAGTTGTATCAACACTGCCCTCTGGAATAATTAGACTTTGGTGACAAACTGATGTGATCTCCATGTTTCCTTTGTTGGACTGTGGGCGAGTGTCAGAACTGAATGTACTGAGTAACATGTGGAGTTTAAATATGTGTCAGTTCCAGTTTTAGAGCTCTAAAGTGCAGCTATCATGTTAGGAATATGTTAGGAATAGACAGGAACACTGAGCACACTGAGGTCAAATCTTTATTTATCCAGTTCATCTGTAGGCTGAGCTCAGTCCATCCATTTAGTGAAATGATGTTTAAAGGTCTCCTTGTTCTGTGAGCGTGCACAGATCCTGAAGCAGAAATCCTGGGTTAACAGAGAAATGATCATCACTGTGATGATGCTCACCATCTCTGACTGGGATTTGAGGTTTTGTCAAAGCAGCAAAGAAAGCCTGGCTATGTTGGACTGGGTGTGGAAGCAGCTCCCAGTTTGAGTTCAGGAGACAGACACCCTCTCTACTTTGACGATCAGCTTCAAACTTTCCTTTTTGATAAAACTTATAGTTAGAGCTGGATCAGGTGACCCTGAACCATCCCTTAGTTATGCTGCTATAGAGATGGATAACAGATGGATTGTTGTTTTGTGTGTTTGCAGTCTGTCAGGCTGTCTGATCACAGAGGAAGGCTGTACTTCTCTGGCCTCAGCTCTGACCTCCAACCCCTCCCATCTGAGAGAGCTGGACCTGAGCTACAATCATCCAGGTCCCTCAGGAATGAAGCTGCTCTCGGCTGGACTGAAGGATCCAGGCTGGAGACTGGACACTCTCAGGTATGGAGAGAATGTCTGATAGAGGAGGAAGAGCTGGAAACATTTCCTGTGTCCTTCACTCACTTCCTGTTTGTTTCCTGCAGATGACACATGAACAATCACACATGCAGGAATATTTTCAGGGACAGACACACTAGTCTAGCTGGATAGTTCATGGATATTTATGTAGGGGTCTCCAAGGAGTCTGTTTGCAGGAACATTTAGGTCACAGGTGTACCTGATATAGATACCAGTGTACCTAATAAAGTGTCAGCTAACATTTGGAAATGGAAGCTAAAATAATGACAAACTCTACATTCACAGCTGAATTCACAATAAATTTGTTCTGAAGTGCACATTTTTCTGTTATTGTTCTCAAACAACAGAATGAGAATGAAATATTGATTCTAACAGGGCCCATAAACTTTACTAACTAAACATTACTGTGAGCAGCTCCTCCATCATTTCAAAACTGTCATCAACACCACGGACATACATTGGGAGCTGGGCAGTGTCGGTGATGTCTGTGGTCTCATCAAGAGCGACTGAGTATACACTGAAACATTTGGCTTTCTCACACAGTTGGTCATAAATGTCACTTGACAGGTCAGAAATGCGATCTGCTGCGGTGTTGGCAGAAAGGCTGATGTTGCTAAACTGACCTTTCTTTCCCGGACAGACTATATTTGCAGCCTGCAATATGCACTTTTAGACAAATGCACCTTCTGTGAATGGCTTCCCTGCTTTAGCAATCATCTCACTAACCACGTGGCTCCGACTGCTGCATTATTCTCTTTGGTTGCTTTCTTGGAGAAATCTTGCTGCCTCAGTAGATCTGTTTTAAGACTGGCAACCCGGTTCGCTCTCTCGTCTCCCTGGTATTTTGCATCCAGCTCAGCATGTCTAGTTGTGTAATGACGTTTCAAATTGTATTCCTTGTGCAGCGCAACTTTCTCTGTGCAAATAAGACAGGTCGGGGTGCCCCTGTGCTCAA